>NC_134827.1:55995390-56144582 GCF_004210375.1 Tachypleus tridentatus
TGAGACAGACAACTACACGTGTATTAAGAACCTGTTAAACTAAGAACCAAGACTCACTGAGACAGACAAGTACACGTGTATTAAGAACCTGCTAAACTAAGAACCAAGACTCACTGAGACAGACAACTACACGTGTATTAAGAACCTGTTAAACTAAGAACCAAGACTCACTGAGACAGACAACTACACGTGTATTAAGAACCTGTTAAACTAAGAACCAAGACTCACTGAGACAGACAACTATACGTGTATTAAGAACCTGTAAACTAAGAACCAAGACTCACTGAGACAGACTAATTAAGAACCAAGACTCACTGAGATAGACAACTACACGTGTATTAAGAACCTGTTAAACTAAGAACCAAGACTCACTGTGACAGACAAGTACACGTGTATTAAGAACCTGCTAAACTAAGAACCAAGACTCACTGAGACAGACAACTACACGTGTATTAAGAACCTGCTAAACTAAGAACCAAGACTCACTGAGACAGACAACTACACGTGTATTAAGAACCTGTTAAACTAAGAACCAAGACTCACTGAGACAGACAACTACTACGTGTATTAAGAACCTGTGTATTAAGAACCTAAACTAAGAACCAAGACTCACTGAGACAGACAACTACACGTGTATTAAGAACCTGTTAAACTAAGAACCAAGACTCACTGAGACAGACAACTACACGTGTATTAAGAACCTGTTAAACTAAGAACCAAGACTCACTGAGACAGACAACTACACGTGTATTAAGAACCTGCTAAACTAAGAACTGAGACAGACAACTACACGTGTATTAAGAACCTGTTAAACTAAGAACCAAGACTCACTGAGACAGACAACTACACGTGTATTAAGAACCTGTTAAACTAAGAACCAAGACTCACTGAGACAGACAACTACACGTGTATTAAGAACCTGTTAAACTAAGAACCAAGACTCACTGAGACAGACAACTACACGTGTATTAAGAACCTGTTAAACTAAGAACCAAGACTCACTGAGACAGACAACTACACGTGTATTAAGAACCTGTTAAACTAAGAACCAAGACTCACTGAGACAGACAACTACACGTGTATTAAGAACCTGTTAAACTAAGAACCAAGACTCACTGAGACAGACAACTACACGTGTATTAAGAACCTGTTAAACTAAGAACCAAGACTCACTGAGACAGACAACTACACGTGTATTAAGAACCAAGACTCACTGAGACAGACAACTACACGTGTATTAAGAACCTGTTAAACTAAGAACCAAGACTCACTGAGACAGACAACTACACGTGTATTAAGAACCTGTTAAACTAAGAACCAAGACTCACTGAGACAGACAACTACACGTGTATTAAGAACCTGTTAAACTAAGAACCAAGACTCACTGAGACAGACAACTACACGTGTATTAAGAACCTGTTAAACTAAGAACCAAGACTCACTGAGACAGACAACTACACGTGTATTAAGAACCTGTTAAACTAAGAACCAAGACTCACTGAGACAGACAACTACACGTGTATTAAGAACCTGTTAAACTAAGAACCAAGACTCACTGAGACAGACAACTACACGTGTATTAAGAACCTGCTAAACTAAGAACCAAGACTCACTGAGACAGACAACTACACGTATTAAGAACCTGCTAAACTAAGAACCAAGACTCACTGAGACAGACAACTACACGTGTATTAAGAACCTGCTAAACTAAGAACCAAGACTCACTGAGACAGACAACTACACGTGTATTAAGAACCTGTTAAACTAAGAACCAAGACTCACTGAGACAGACAACTACACGTGTATTAAGAACCTGTTAAACTAAGAACCAAGACTCACTGAGACAGACAACTACACGTGTATTAAGAACCTGTTAAACTAAGAACCAAGACTCACTGAGACAGACAACTACACGTGTATTAAGAACCTGTTAAACTAAGAACCAAGACTCACTGAGACAGACAACTACACGTGTATTAAGAACCTGCTAAACTAAGAACCAAGACTCACTGAGACAGACAACTACACGTGTATTAAGAACCTGTTAAACTAAGAACCAAGACTCACTGAGACAGACAACTACACGTATTAAGAACCTGCTAAACTAAGAACCAAGACTCACTGAGACAGACAACTACACGTGTATTAAGAACCTGTTAAACTAAGAACCAAGACTCACTGAGACAGACAACTACACGTGTATTAAGAACCTGTTAAACTAAGAACCAAGACTCACTGAGACAGACAACTACACGTGTATTAAGAACCTGTTAAACTAAGAACCAAGACTCACTGAGACAGACAACACGTGTATACAACCTGTGTAAACTAAGAACCAAGACTCACTGAGACAGACAACTACACGTGTATTAAGAACCTGTTAAACTAAGAACCAAGACTCACTGAGACAGACAACTACACGTGTATTAAGAACCTGTTAAACTAAGAACCAAGACTCACTGAGACAGACAACTACACGTGTATTAAGAACCTGTTAAACTAAGAACCAAGACTCACTGAGACAGACAACTACACGTGTATTAAGAACCTGTTAAACTAAGAACCAAGACTCACTGAGACAGACAACTACACGTGTATTAAGAACCTGTTAAACTAAGAACCAAGACTCACTGAGACAGACAACTACACGTGTATTAAGAACCTGTTAAACTAAGAACCAAGACTCACTGAGACAGACAACTACACGTGTATTAAGAACCTGTTAAACTAAGAACCAAGACTCACTGAGACAGACAACTACACGTGTATTAAGAACCTGTTAAACTAAGAACCAAGACTCACTGAGACAGACAACTACACGTGTATTAAGAACCTGTTAAACTAAGAACCAAGACTCACTGAGACAGACAACTACACGTGTATTAAGAACCTGTTAAACTAAGAACCAAGACTCACTGAGACAGACAACTACACGTGTATTAAGAACCTGTTAAACTAAGAACCAAGACTCACTGAGACAGACAACTACACGTGTATTAAGAACCTGTTAAACTAAGAACCAAGACTCACTGAGACAGACAACTACACGTGTATTAAGAACCTGTTGTATTAAACTAAGAACCAAGACTCACTGAGACAGACAACTACACGTGTATTAAGAACCTGTTAAACTAAGAACCAAGACTCACTGAGACAGACAACTACACGTGTATTAAGAACCTGTTAAACTAAGAACCAAGACTCACTGAGACAGACAACTACACGTGTATTAAGAACCTGTTAAACTAAGAACCAAGACTCACTGAGACAGACAACTACACGTGTATTAAGAACCTGTTAAACTAAGAACCAAGACTCACTGAGACAGACAACTACACGTGTATTAAGAACCTGTTAAACTAAGAACCAAGACTCACTGAGACAGACAACTACACGTGTATTAAGAACCTGTTAAACTAAGAACCAAGACTCACTGAGACAGACAACTACACGTGTATTAAGAACCTGTTAAACTAAGAACCAAGACTCACTGAGACAGACAACTACACGTGTATTAAGAACCTGTTAAACTAAGAACCAAGACTCACTGAGACAGACAACACACTAAACTAAGAACCACTCACTGTGTGTATTAAGAACCTGTTAAACTAAGAACCAAGACTCACTGAGACAGACAACTACACGTGTATTAAGAACCTGTTAAACTAAGAACCAAGACTCACTGAGACAGACAACTACACGTGTATTAAGAACCTGCTAAACTAAGAACCAAGACTCACTGAGACAGACAACTACACGTGTATTAAGAACCTGACTCACTAAACTAAGAACCAAGACTCACTGAGACAGACAACTACACGTGTATTAAGAACCTGTTAAACTAAGAACCAAGACTCACTGAGACAGACAACTACACGTGTATTAAGAACCTGTTAAACTAAGAACCAAGACTCACTGAGACAGACAACTACACGTGTATTAAGAACCTGTTAAACTAAGAACCAAGACTCACTGAGACAGACAACTACACGTGTATTAAGAACCTGTTAAACTAAGAACCAAGACTCACTGAGACAGACAACTACACGTGTATTAAGAACCTGTTAAACTAAGAACCAAGACTCACTGAGACAGACAACTACACGTGTATTAAGAACCTGTTAAACTAAGAACCAAGACTCACTGAGACAGACAACTACACGTGTATTAAGAACCTGTTAAACTAAGAACCAAGACTCACTGAGACAGACAACTACACGTGTATTAAGAACCTGTTAAACTAAGAACCAAGACTCACTGAGACAGACAACTACACGTGTATTAAGAACCTGTTAAACTAAGAACCAAGACTCACTGAGACAGACAACTACACGTGTATTAAGAACCTGTTAAACTAAGAACCAAGACTCACTGAGACAGACAACTACACGTGTATTAAGAACCTGTTAAACTAAGAACCAAGACTCACTGAGACAGACAACTACCTGTGTACTAAGAACCAAGACTCACTGAGACAGACAACTACACGTGTATTAAGAACCTGTTAAACTAAGAACCAAGACTCACTGAGACAGACAACTACACGTGTATTAAGAACCTGTTAAACTAAGAACCAAGACTCACTGAGACAGACAACTACACGTGTATTAAGAACCTGTTAAACTAAGAACCAAGACTCACTGAGACAGACAACTACACGTGTATTAAGAACCTGTTAAACTAAGAACCAAGACTCACTGAGACAGACAACTACACGTGTATTAAGAACCTGTTAAACTAAGAACCAAGACTCACTGAGACAGACAACTACACGTGTATTAAGAACCTGCTAAACTAAGAACCAAGACTCACTGAGACAGACAACTACACGTGTATTAAGAACCTGTTAAGAACCAAGACTCACTGAGACAGACAACTACACGTGTATTAAGAACCTGTTAAACTAAGAACCAAGACTCACTGAGACAGACAACTACACGTGTATTAAGAACCTGTTAAACTAAGAACCAAGACTCACTGAGACAGACAACTACACGTGTATTAAGAACCTGTTAAACTAAGAACCAAGACTCACTGAGACAGACAACTACACGTGTATTAAGAACCTGTTAAACTAAGAACCAAGACTCACTGAGACAGACAACTACACGTGTATTAAGAACCTGTTAAACTAAGAACCAAGACTCACTGAGACAGACAACTACACGTGTATTAAGAACCTGTTAAACTAAGAACCAAGACTCACTGAGACAGACAACTACACGTGTATTAAGAACCTGTTAAACTAAGAACCAAGACTCACTGAGACAGACAACTACACGTGTATTAAGAACCTGTTAAACTAAGAACCAAGACTCACTGAGACAGACAACTACACGTGTATTAAGAACCTGTTAAACTAAGAACCAAGACTCACTGAGACAGACAACTACACGTGTATTAAGAACCTGTTAAACTAAGAACCAAGACTCACTGAGACAGACAACTACACGTGTATTAAGAACCTGTTAAACTAAGAACCAAGACTCACTGAGACAGACAACTACACGTGTATTAAGAACCTGTTAAACTAAGAACCAAGACTCACTGAGACAGACAACTACACGTGTATTAAGAACCTGTTAAACTAAGAACCAAGACTCACTGAGACAGACAACTACACGTGTATTAAGAACCTGTTAAACTAAGAACCAAGACTCACTGAGACAGACAACTACACGTGTATTAAGAACCTGTTAAACTAAGAACCAAGACTCACTGAGACAGACAACTACACGTGTATTAAGAACCTGTTAAACTAAGAACCAAGACTCACTGAGACAGACAACTACACGTGTATTAAGAACCTGTTAAACTAAGAACCAAGACTCACTGAGACAGACAACTACACGTGTATTAAGAACCTGTTAAACTAAGAACCAAGACTCACTGAGACAGACAACTACACGTGTATTAAGAACCTGTTAAACTAAGAACCAAGACTCACTGAGACAGACAACTACACGTGTATTAAGAACCTGTTAAACTAAGAACCAAGACTCACTGAGACAGACAACTACACGTGTATTAAGAACCTGAAACTAAGAACCAAGACTCACTGAGACAGACAACTACACGTGTATTAAGAACCTGTTAAACTAAGAACCAAGACTCACTGAGACAGACAACTACACGTGTACCTGTTAAACTAAGAACCAAGACTCACTGAGACAGACAACTACACGTGTATTAAGAACCTGTTAAACTAAGAACCAAGACTCACTGAGACAGACAACTACACGTGTATTAAGAACCTGTTAAACTAAGAACCAAGACTCACTGAGACAGACAACTACACGTGTATTAAGAACCTGTTAAACTAAGACTCACTGAGACAGACAACTACACGTGTATTAAGAACCTGTTAAACTAAGAACCAAGACTCACTGAGACAGACAACTACACGTGTATTAAGAACCTGTTAAACTAAGAACCAAGACTCACTGAGACAGACAACTACACGTGTATTAAGAACCTGTTAAACTAAGAACCAAGACTCACTGAGACAGACAACTACACGTGTATTAAGAACCTGTTAAACTAAGAACCAAGACTCACTGAGACAGACAACTACACGTGTATTAAGAACCTGTTAAACTAAGAACCAAGACTCACTGAGACAGACAACTACACGTGTATTAAGAACCTGTTAAACTAAGAACCAAGACTCACTGAGACAGACAACTACACGTGTATTAAGAACCTGTTAAACTAAGAACCAAGACTCACTGAGACAGACAACTACACGTGTATTAAGAACCTGAGACAGAAACTAACGAACCAAGACTCACTGAGACAGACAACTACACGTGTATTAAGAACCTGTTAAACTAAGAACCAAGACTCACTGAGACAGACAACTACACGTGTATTAAGAACCTGTTAAACTAAGAACCAAGACTCACTGAGACAGACAACTACACGTGTATTAAGAACCTGTTAAACTAAGAACCAAGACTCACTGAGACAGACAACTACACGTGTATTAAGAACCTGTTAAACTAAGAACCAAGACTCACTGAGACAGACAACTACACGTGTATTAAGAACCTGTTAAACTAAGAACCAAGACTCACTGAGACAGACAACTACACGTGTATTAAGAACCTGTTAAACTAAGAACCAAGACTCACTGAGACAGACAACTACACGTGTATTAAGAACCTGTTAAACTAAGAACCAAGACTCACTGAGACAGACAACTACACGTGTATTAAGAACCTGTTAAACTAAGAACCAAGACTCACTGAGACAGACAACTACACGTGTATTAAGAACCTGTTAAACTAAGAACCAAGACTCACTGAGACAGACAACTACACGTGTATTAAGAACCAAGACTCACTGAGACAGACAACTACACGTGTATTAAGAACCTGTTAAACTAAGAACCAAGACTCACTGAGACAGACAACTACACGTGTATTAAGAACCTGTTAAACTAAGAACCAAGACTCACTGAGACAGACAACTACACGTGTATTAAGAACCTGTTAAACTAAGAACCAAGACTCACTGAGACAGACAACTACACGTGTATTAAGAACCTGTTAAACTAAGAACCAAGACTCACTGAGACAGACAACTACACGTGTATTAAGAACCTGTTAAACTAAGAACCAAGACTCACTGAGACAGACAACTACACGTGTATTAAGAACCTGTTAAACTAAGAACCAAGACTCACTGAGACAGACAACTACACGTGTATTAAGAACCTGTTAAACTAAGAACCAAGACTCACTGAGACAGACAACTACACGTGTATTAAGAACCTGTTAAACTAAGAACCAAGACTCACTGAGACAGACAACTACACGTGTATTAAGAACCTGTTAAACTAAGAACCAAGACTCACTGAGACAGACAACTACACGTGTATTAAGAACCTGTTAAACTAAGAACCAAGACTCACTGAGACAGACAACTACACGTGTATTAAGAACCTGTTAAACTAAGAACCAAGACTCACTGAGACAGACAACTACACGTGTATTAAGAACCTGAACTAAGAACCAAGACTCACTGAGACAGACAACTACACGTGTATTAAGAACCTGTTAAACTAAGAACCAAGACTCACTGAGACAGACAACTACACGTGTATTAAGAACCTGTTAAACTAAGAACCAAGACTCACTGAGACAGACAACTACACGTGTATTAAGAACCTGTTAAACTAAGAACCAAGACTCACTGAGACAGACAACTACACGTGTATTAAGAACCTGTTAAACTAAGAACCAAGACTCACTGAGACAGACAACTACACGTGTATTAAGAACCTGTTAAACTAAGAACCAAGACTCACTGAGACAGACAACTACACGTGTATTAAGAACCTGTTAAACTAAGAACCAAGACTCACTGAGACAGACAACTACACGTGTATTAAGAACCTGTTAAACTAAGAACCAAGACTCACTGAGACAGACAACTACACGTGTATTAAGAACCTGTTAAACTAAGAACCAAGACTCACTGAGACAGACAACTACACGTGTATTAAGAACCTGTTAAACTAAGAACCAAGACTCACTGAGACAGACAACTACACGTGTATTAAGAACCTGTTAAACTAAGAACCAAGACTCACTGAGACAGACAACTACACGTGTATTAAGAACCTGTTAAACTAAGAACCAAGACTCACTGAGACAGACAACTACACGTGTATTAAGAACCTGTTAAACTAAGAACCAGACAACTACACGTGTATTAAGAACCTGTTAAACTAAGAACCAAGTACTAAGAACCAACTACACGTAAGAACCAAGACTCACTGAGACAGACAACTACACGTGTATTAAGAACCTGTTAAACTAAGAACCAAGACTCACTGAGACAGACAACTACTGACGTGTATTAAGAACCTGTTAAACTAAGAACCAAGACTCACTGAGACAGACAACTACACGTGTATTAAGAACCTGTTAAACTAAGAACCAAGACTCACTGAGACAGACAACTACACGTGTATTAAGAACCTGTTAAACTAAGAACCAAGACTCACTGAGACAGACAACTACACGTGTATTAAGAACCTGTTAAACTAAGAACCAAGACTCACTGAGACAGACAACTACACGTGTATTAAGAACCTGTTAAACTAAGAACCAAGACTCACTGAGACAGACAACTACACGTGTATTAAGAACCTGTTAAACTAAGAACCAAGACTCACTGAGACAGACAACTACACGTGTATTAAGAACCTGTTAAACTAAGAACCAAGACTCACTGAGACAGACAACTACACGTGTATTAAGAACCTGTTAAACTAAGAACCAAGACTCACTGAGACAGACAACTACACGTGTATTAAGAACCTGTTAAACTAAGAACCAAGACTCACTGAGACAGACAACTACGTGTATTAAGAACCTGTTAAACTAAGAACCAAGACTCACTGAGACAGACAACTACACGTGTATTAAGAACCTGTTAGAACCAAGACTCACTGAGACAGACAACTACACGTGTATTAAGAACCTGTTAAACTAAGAACCAAGACTCACTGAGACAGACAACTACACGTGTATTAAGAACCTGTTAAACTAAGAACCAAGACTCACTGAGACAGACAACTACACGTGTATTAAGAACCTGTTAAACTAAGAACCAAGACTCACTGAGACAGACAACTACACGTGTATTAAGAACCTGTTAAACTAAGAACCAAGACTCACTGAGACAGACAACTACACGTGTATTAAGAACCTGTTAAACTAAGAACCAAGACTCACTGAGACAGACAACTACACGTGTATTAAGAACCTGTTAAACTAAGAACCAAGACTCACTGAGACAGACAACTACACGTGTATTAAGAACCTGTTAAACTAAGAACCAAGACTCACTGAGACAGACAACTACACGTGTATTAAGAACCTGAACTCACTGAGACTAAGAACCAAGACTCACTGAGACAGACAACTACACGTGTATTAAGAACCTGTTAAACTAAGAACCAAGACTCACTGAGACAGACAACTACACGTGTATTAAGAACCTGTTAAACTAAGAACCAAGACTCACTGAGACAGACAACTACACGTGTATTAAGAACCTGTTAAACTAAGAACCAAGACTCACTGAGACAGACAACTACACGTGTATTAAGAACCTGTTAAACTAAGAACCAAGACTCACTGAGACAGACAACTACACGTGTATTAAGAACCTGTTAAACTAAGAACCAAGACTCACTGAGAGACAGACAACTACTGAGACGACAACTGTGTATTAAGAACCTGTTAAACTAAGAACCAAGACTCACTGAGACAGACAACTACACGTGTATTAAGAACCTGTTAAACTAAGAACCAAGACTCACTGAGACAGACAACTACACGTGTATTAAGAACCTGTTAAACTAAGAACCAAGACTCACTGAGACAGACAACTACACGTGTATTAAGAACCTGTTAAACTAAGAACCAAGACTCACTGAGACAGACAACTACACGTGTATTAAGAACCTGTTAAACTAAGAACCAAGACTCACTGAGACAGACAACTACACGTGTATTAAGAACCTGTTAAACTAAGAACCAAGACTCACTGAGACAGACAACTACACGTGTATTAAGAACCTGTTAAACTAAGAACCAAGACTCACTGAGACAGACAACTACACGTGTATTAAGAACCTGTTAAACTAAGAACCAAGACTCACTGAGACAGACAACTACACGTGTATTAAGAACCTGTTAAACTAAGAACCAAGACTCACTGAGACAGACAACTACACGTGTATTAAGAACCTGTTAAACTAAGAACCAAGACTCACTGAGACAGACAACTACACGTGTATTAAGAACCTGTTAAACTAAGAACCAAGACTCACTGAGACAGACAACTACACGTGTATTAAGAACCTGTTAAACTAAGAACCAAGACTCACTGAGACAGACAACTACACGTGTATTAAGAACCTGTTAAACTAAGAACCAAGACTCACTGAGACAGACAACTACACGTGTATTAAGAACCTGTTAAACTAAGAACCAAGACTCACTGAGACAGACAACTACACGTGTATTAAGAACCTGTTAAACTAAGAACCAAGACTCACTGAGACAGACAACTACACGTGTATTAAGAACCTGTTAAACTAAGAACCAAGACTCACTGAGACAGACAACTACACGTGTATTAAGAACCTGTTAAACTAAGAACCAAGACTCACTGAGACAGACAACTACACGTGTATTAAGAACCTGTTAAACTAAGAACCAAGACTCACTGAGACAGACAACTACACGTGTATTAAGAACCTGTTAAACTAAGAACCAAGACTCACTGAGACAGACAACTACACGTGTATTAAGAACCTGTTAAACTAAGAACCAAGACTCACTGAGACAGACAACTACACGTGTATTAAGAACCTGTTAAACTAAGAACCAAGACTCACTGAGACAGACAACTACACGTGTATTAAGAACCTGTATTCACTGAGACAGACAACTAGTGTATTAAGAACCTGTTAAACTAAGAACCAAGACTCACTGAGACAGACAACTACACGTGTATTAAGAACCTGTTAAACTAAGAACCAAGACTCACTGAGACAGACAACTACACGTGTATTAAGAACCTGTTAAACTAAGAACCAAGACTCACTGAGACAGACAACTACACGTGTATTAAGAACCTGTTAAACTAAGAACCAAGACTCACTGAGACAGACAACTACACGTGTATTAAGAACCTGTTAAACTAAGAACCAAGACTCACTGAGACAGACAACTACACGTGTATTAAGAACCTGTTAAACTAAGAACCAAGACTCACTGAGACAGACAACTACACGTGTATTAAGAACCTGTTAAACTAAGAACCAAGACTCACTGAGACAGACAACTACACGTGTATTAAGAACCTGTTAAACTAAGAACCAAGACTCACTGAGACAGACAACTACACGTGTATTAAGAACCTGTTAAACTAAGAACCAAGACTCACTGAGACAGACAACTACACGTGTATTAAGAACCTGTTAAACTAAGAACCAAGACTCACTGAGACAGACAACTACACGTGTATTAAGAACCTGTTAAACTAAGAACCAAGACTCACTGAGACAGACAACTACACGTGTATTAAGAACCTGTTAAACTAAGAACCAAGACTCACTGAGACAGACAACTACACGTGTATTAAGAACCTGTTAAACTAAGAACCAAGACTCACTGAGACAGACAACTACACGTGTATTAAACCTGCTTAAACTAAGAACCAAGACTCACTGAGACAGACAACTACACGTGTATTAAGAACCTGTTAAACTAAGAACCAAGACTCACTGAGACAGACAACTACACGTGTATTAAGAACCTGTTAAACTAAGAACCAAGACTCACTGAGACAGACAACTACACGTGTACGTGTATAAGAACCAAGACTCACTGAGACAGACAACTACACGTGTATTAAGAACCTGTTAAACTAAGAACCAAGACTCACTGAGACAGACAACTACACGTGTATTAAGAACCTGTTAAACTAAGAACCAAGACTCACTGAGACAGACAACTACTGAGACAGACAACTACGTGTATTAAGAACCTGTTAAACTAAGAACCAAGACTCACTGAGACAGACAACTACACGTGTATTAAGAACCTGTTAAACTAAGAACCAAGACTCACTGAGACAGACAACTACACGTGTATTAAGAACCTGTTAAACTAAGAACCAAGACTCACTGAGACAGACAACTACACGTGTATTAAGAACCTGTTAAACTAAGAACCAAGACTCACTGAGACAGACAACTACACGTGTATTAAGAACCTGTTAAACTAAGAACCAAGACTCACTGAGACAGACAACTACACGTGTATTAAGAACCTGTTAAACTAAGAACCAAGACTCACTGAGACAGACAACTACACGTGTATTAAGAACCTGTTAAACTAAGAACCAAGACTCACTGAGACAGACAACTACACGTGTATTAAGAACCTGTTAAACTAAGAACCAAGACTCACTGAGACAGACAACTACACGTGTATTAAGAACCTGTTAAACTAAGAACCAAGACTCACTGAGACAGACAACTACACGTGTATTAAGAACCTGTTAAACTAAGAACCAAGACTCACTGAGACAGACAACTACACGTGTATTAAGAACCTGTTAAACTAAGAACCAAGACTCACTGAGACAGACAACTACACGTGTATTAAGAACCTGTTAAACTAAGAACCAAGACTCACTGAGACAGACAACTACACGTGTATTAAGAACCTGTTAAACTAAGAACCAAGACTCACTGAGACAGACAACTACACGTGTATTAAGAACCTGTTAAACTAAGAACCAAGACTCACTGAGACAGACAACTACACGTGTATTAAGAACCTGTTAAACTAAGAACCAAGACTCACTGAGACAGACAACTACGTGTATTAAGAACCTGTTAAACTAAGAACCAAGACTCACTGAGACAGACAACTACACGTGTATTAAGAACCTGTTAAACTAAGAACCAAGACTCACTGAGACAGACAACTACACGTGTATTAAGAACCTGTTAAACTAAGAACCAAGACTCACTGAGACAGACAACTACACGTGTATTAAGAACCTGTTAAACTAAGAACCAAGACTCACTGAGACAGACAACTACACGTGTATTAAGAACCTGTTAAACTAAGAACCAAGACTCACTGAGACAGACAACTACACGTGTATTAAGAACCTGTTAAACTAAGAACCAAGACTCACTGAGACAGACAACTACACGTGTATTAAGAACCTGTTAAACTAAGAACCAAGACTCACTGAGACAGACAACTACACGTGTATTAAGAACCTGTTAAACTAAGAACCAAGACTCACTGAGACAGACAACTACACGTGTATTAAGAACCTGTCACTAAACTAAGAACCAAGACTCACTGAGACAGACAACTACACGTGTATTAAGAACCTGTTAAACTAAGAACCAAGACTCACTGAGACAGACAACTACACGTGTATTAAGAACCTGTTAAACTAAGAACCAAGACTCACTGAGACAGACAACTACACGTGTATTAAGAACCTGTTAAACTAAGAACCAAGACTCACTGAGACAGACAACTACACGTGTATTAAGAACCTGTTAAACTAAGAACCAAGACTCACTGAGACAGACAACTACACGTGTATTAAGAACCTGTTAAACTAAGAACCAAGACTCACTGAGACAGACAACTACACGTGTATTAAGAACCTGTTAAACTAAGAACCAAGACTCACTGAGACAGACAACTACACGTGTATTAAGAACCTGTTAAACTAAGAACCAAGACTCACTGAGACAGACAACTACACGTGTATTAAGAACCTGTTAAACTAAGAACCAAGACTCACTGAGACAGACAACTACACGTGTATTAAGAACCTGTTAAACTAAGAACCAAGACTCACTGAGACAGACAACTACACGTGTATTAAGAACCAAGACTCACTGAGACAGACAACTACACGTGTATTAAGAACCTGTTAAACTAAGAACCAAGACTCACTGAGACAGACAACTACACGTGTATTAAGAACCTGTTAAACTAAGAACCAAGACTCACTGAGACAGACAACTACACGTGTATTAAGAACCTGTTAAACTAAGAACCAAGACTCACTGAGACAGACAACTACACGTGTATTAAGAACCTGTTAAACTAAGAACCAAGACTCACTGAGACAGACAACTACACGTGTATTAAGAACCTGTTAAACTAAGAACCAAGACTCACTGAGACAGACAACTACACGTGTATTAAGAACCTGTTAAACTAAGAACCAAGACTCACTGAGACAGACAACTACACGTGTATTAAGAACCTGTTAAACTAAGAACCAAGACTCACTGAGACAGACAACTACACGTGTATTAAGAACCTGTTAAACTAAGAACCAAGACTCACTGAGACAGACAACTACACGTGTATTAAGAACCTGTTAAACTAAGAACCAAGACTCACTGAGACAGACAACTACACGTGTATTAAGAACCTGTTAAACTAAGAACCAAGACTCACTGAGACAGACAACTACACGTGTATTAAGAACCTGTTAAACTAAGAACCAAGACTCACTGAGACAGACAACTACACGTGTATTAAGAACCTGTTAAACTAAGAACCAAGACTCACTGAGACAGACAACTACACGTGTATTAAGAACCTGTTAAACTAAGAACCAAGACTCACTGAGACAGACAACTACACGTGTATTAAGAACCTGTTAAACTAAGAACCAAGACTCACTGAGACAGACAACTACACGTGTATTAAGAACCTGTTAAACTAAGAACCAAGACTCACTGAGACAGACAACTACACGTGTATTAAGAACCTGTTAAACTAAGAACCAAGACTCACTGAGACAGACAACTACACGTGTATTAAGAACCTGTTAAACTAAGAACCAAGACTCACTGAGACAGACAACTACACGTGTATTAAGAACCTGTTAAACTAAGAACCAAGACTCACTGAGACAGACAACTACACGTGTATTAAGAACCTGTTAAACTAAGAACCAAGACTCACTGAGACAGACAACTACACGTGTATTAAGAACCTGTTAAACTAAGAACCAAGACTCACTGAGACAGACAACTACACGTGTATTAAGAACCTGTTAAACTAAGAACCAAGACTCACTGAGACAGACAACTACACGTGTATTAAGAACCTGTTAAACTAAGAACCAAGACTCACTGAGACAGACAACTACACGTGTATTAAGAACCTGTTAAACTAAGAACCAAGACTCACTGAGACAGACAACTACACGTGTATTAAGAACCTGTTAAACTAAGAACCAAGACTCACTGAGACAGACAACTACACGTGTATTAAGAACCTGTTAAACTAAGAACCAAGACTCACTGAGACAGACAACTACACGTGTATTAAGAACCTGTTAAACTAAGAACCAAGACTCACTGAGACAGACAACTACACGTGTATTAAGAACCTGTTAAACTAAGAACCAAGACTCACTGAGACAGACAACTACACGTGTATTAAGAACCTGTTAAACTAAGAACCAAGACTCACTGAGACAGACAACTACACGTGTATAAGAACCAAGACTCACTGAGACAGACAACTACACGTGTAAAGAACCTGACTCACTGAGAAGACTAAGAACCAAGACTCACTGAGACAGACAACTACACGTGTATTAAGAACCTGTTAAACTAAGAACCAAGACTCACTGAGACAGACAACTACACGTGTATTAAGAACCTGTTAAACTAAGAACCAAGACTCACTGAGACAGACAACTACACGTGTATTAAGAACCTCACTGAGACAGACAACTACACGTGTATTAAGAACCTGTTAAACTAAGAACCAAGACTCACTGAGACAGACAACTACACGTGTATTAAGAACCTGTTAAACTAAGAACCAAGACTCACTGAGACAGACAACTACACGTGTATTAAGAACCTGTTAAACTAAGAACCAAGACTCACTGAGACAGACAACTACACGTGTATTAAGAACCTGTTAAACTAAGAACCAAGACTCACTGAGACAGACAACTACACGTGTATTAAGAACCTGTTAAACTAAGAACCAAGACTCACTGAGACAGACAACTACACGTGTATTAAGAACCTGTTAAACTAAGAACCAAGACTCACTGAGACAGACAACTACACGTGTATTAAGAACCTGTTAAACTAAGAACCAAGACTCACTGAGACAGACAACTACACGTGTATTAAGAACCTGTTAAACTAAGAACCAAGACTCACTGAGACAGACAACTACACGTGTATTAAGAACCTGTTAAACTAAGAACCAAGACTCACTGAGACAGACAACTACACGTGTATTAAGAACCTGTTAAACTAAGAACCAAGACTCACTGAGACAGACAACTACACGTGTATTAAGAACCTGTTAAACTAAGAACCAAGACTCACTGAGACAGACAACTACACGTGTATTAAGAACCTGTTAAACTAAGAACCAAGACTCACTGAGACAGACAACTACACGTGTATTAAGAACCTGTTAAACTAAGAACCAAGACTCACTGAGACAGACAACTACACGTGTATTAAGAACCTGTTAAACTAAGAACCAAGACTCACTGAGACAGACAACTACACGTGTATTAAGAACCTGTTAAACTAAGAACCAAGACTCACTGAGACAGACAACTACACGTGTATTAAGAACCTGTTAAACTAAGAACCAAGACTCACTGAGACAGACAACTACACGTGTATTAAGAACCTGTTAAGAACCAAGACTCACTGAGACAGACAACTACACGTGTATTAAGAACCTGTTAAACTAAGAACCAAGACTCACTGAGACAGACAACTACACGTGTATTAAGAACCTGTTAAACTAAGAACCAAGACTCACTGAGACAGACAACTACACGTGTATTAAGAACCTGTTAAACTAAGAACCAAGACTCACTGAGACAGACAACTACACGTGTATTAAGAACCTGTTAAACTAAGAACCAAGACTCACTGAGACAGACAACTACACGTGTATTAAGAACCTGTTAAACTAAGAACCAAGACTCACTGAGACAGACAACTACACGTGTATTAAGAACCTGTTAAACTAAGAACCAAGACTCACTGAGACAGACAACTACACGTGTATTAAGAACCTGTTAAACTAAGAACCAAGACTCACTGAGACAGACAACTACACGTGTATTAAGAACCTGTTAAACTAAGAACCAAGACTCACTGAGACAGACAACTACACGTGTATTAAGAACCTGTTAAACTAAGAACCAAGACTCACTGAGACAGACAACTACACGTGTATTAAGAACCTGTTAAACTAAGAACCAAGACTCACTGAGACAGACAACTACACGTGTATTAAGAACCTGTTAAGAACCAAGACTCACTGAGACAGACAACTACACGTGTATTAAGAACCTGTTAAACTAAGAACCAAGACTCACTGAGACAGACAACTACACGTGTATTAAGAACCTGTTAAACTAAGAACCAAGACTCACTGAGACAGACAACTACACGTGTATTAAGAACCTGTTAAGACCAAGACTCACTGAGACAGACAACTACACGTGTATTAAGAACCTGTTAAACTAAGAACCAAGACTCACTGAGACAGACAACTACACGTGTATTAAGAACCTGTTAAACTAAGAACCAAGACTCACTGAGACAGACAACTACACGTGTATTAAGAACCTGTTAAACTAAGAACCAAGACTCACTGAGACAGACAACTACACGTGTATTAAGAACCTGTTAAACTAAGAACCAAGACTCACTGAGACAGACAACTACACGTGTATTAAGAACCTGTTAAACTAAGAACCAAGACTCACTGAGACAGACAACTACACGTGTATTAAGAACCTGTTAAACTAAGAACCAAGACTCACTGAGACAGACAACTACACGTGTATTAAGAACCTGTTAAACTAAGAACCAAGACTCACTGAGACAGACAACTACACGTGTATTAAGAACCTGTTAAACTAAGAACCAAGACTCACTGAGACAGACAACTACACGTGTATTAAGAACCTGTTAAACTAAGAACCAAGACTCACTGAGACAGACAACTACACGTGTATTAAGAACCTGTTAAACTAAGAACCAAGACTCACTGAGACAGACAACTACACGTGTATTAAGAACCTGTTAAACTAAGAACCAAGACTCACTGAGACAGACAACTACACGTGTATTAAGAACCTGTTAAACTAAGAACCAAGACTCACTGAGACAGACAACTACACGTGTATTAAGAACCTGTTAAACTAAGAACCAAGACTCACTGAGACAGACAACTACACGTGTATTAAGAACCTGTTAAACTAAGAACCAAGACTCACTGAGACAGACAACTACACGTGTATTAAGAACCTGTTAAACTAAGAACCAAGACTCACTGAGACAGACAACTACACGTGTATTAAGAACCTGTTAAACTAAGAACCAAGACTCACTGAGACAGACAACTACACGTGTATTAAGAACCTGTTAAACTAAGAACCAAGACTCACTGAGACAGACAACTACACGTGTATTAAGAACCTGTTAAACTAAGAACCAAGACTCACTGAGACAGACAACTACACGTGTATTAAGAACCTGTTAAACTAAGAACCAAGACTCACTGAGACAGACAACTACACGTGTATTAAGAACCTGTTAAACTAAGAACCAAGACTCACTGAGACAGACAACTACACGTGTATTAAGAACCTGTTAAACTAAGAACCAAGACTCACTGAGACAGACAACTACACGTGTATTAAGAACCTGTTAAACTAAGAACCAAGACTCACTGAGACAGACAACTACACGTGTATTAAGAACCTGTTAAACTAAGAACCAAGACTCACTGAGACAGACAACTACACGTGTATTAAGAACCTGTTAAACTAAGAACCAAGACTCACTGAGACAGACAACTACACGTGTATTAAGAACCTGTTAAACTAAGAACCAAGACTCACTGAGACAGACAACTACACGTGTATTAAGAACCTGTTAAACTAAGAACCAAGACTCACTGAGACAGACAACTACACGTGTATTAAGAACCTGTTAAACTAAGAACCAAGACTCACTGAGACAGACAACTACACGTGTATTAAGAACCTGTTAAACTAAGAACCAAGACTCACTGAGACAGACAACTACACGTGTATTAAGAACCTGTTAAACTAAGAACCAAGACTCACTGAGACAGACAACTACACGTGTATTAAGAACCTGTTAAACTAAGAACCAAGACTCACTGAGACAGACAACTACACGTGTATTAAGAACCTGTTAAACTAAGAACCAAGACTCACTGAGACAGACAACTACACGTGTATTAAGAACCTGTTAAACTAAGAACCAAGACTCACTGAGACAGACAACTACACGTGTATTAAGAACCTGTTAAACTAAGAACCAAGACTCACTGAGACAGACAACTACACGTGTATTAAGAACCTGACTAAACTAAGAACCAAGACTCACTGAGACAGACAACTACACGTGTATTAAGAACCTGTTAAACTAAGAACCAAGACTCACTGAGACAGACAACTACACGTGTATTAAGAACCTGTTAAACTAAGAACCAAGACTCACTGAGACAGACAACTACACGTGTATTAAGAACCTGTTAAACTAAGAACCAAGACTCACTGAGACAGACAACTACACGTGTATTAAGAACCTGTTAAACTAAGAACCAAGACTCACTGAGACAGACAACTACACGTGTATTAAGAACCTGTTAAACTAAGAACCAAGACTCACTGAGACAGACAACTACACGTGTATTAAGAACCTGTTAAACTAAGAACCAAGACTCACTGAGACAGACAACTACACGTGTATTAAGAACCTGTTAAACTAAGAACCAAGACTCACTGAGACAGACAACTACACGTGTATTAAGAACCTGTTAAACTAAGAACCAAGACTCACTGAGACAGACAACTACACGTGTATTAAGAACCTGTTAAACTAAGAACCAAGACTCACTGAGACAGACAACTACACGTGTATTAAGAACCTGTTAAACTAAGAACCAAGACTCACTGAGACAGACAACTACACGTGTATTAAGAACCTGTTAAACTAAGAACCAAGACTCACTGAGACAGACAACTACACGTGTATTAAGAACCTGTTAAACTAAGAACCAAGACTCACTGAGACAGACAACTACACGTGTATTAAGAACCTGTTAAACTAAGAACCAAGACTCACTGAGACAGACAACTACACGTGTATTAAGAACCTGTTAAACTAAGAACCAAGACTCACTGAGACAGACAACTACACGTGTATTAAGAACCTGTTAAACTAAGAACCAAGACTCACTGAGACAGACAACTACACGTGTATTAAGAACCTGTTAAACTAAGAACCAAGACTCACTGAGACAGACAACTACACGTGTATTAAGAACCTGTTAAACTAAGAACCAAGACTCACTGAGACAGACAACTACACGTGTATTAAGAACCTGTTAAACTAAGAACCAAGACTCACTGAGACAGACAACTACACGTGTATTAAGAACCTGTTAAACTAAGAACCAAGACTCACTGAGACAGACAACTACACGTGTATTAAGAACCTGTAAACTAAGAACCAAGACTCACTATTAAGAACCTGTTAAACTAAGAACCAAGACTCACTGAGACAGACAACTACACGTGTATTAAGAACCTGTTAAACTAAGAACCAAGACTCACTGACACAACTACACGTGTATTAAGAACCTGTTAAACTAAGAACCAAGACTCACTGAGACAGACAACTACACGTGTATTAAGAACCTGTTAAACTAAGAACCAAGACTCACTGAGACAGACAACTACACGTGTATTAAGAACCTGTTAAACTAAGAACCAAGACTCACTGAGACAGACAACTACACGTGTATTAAGAACCTGTTAAACTAAGAACCAAGACTCACTGAGACAGACAACTACACGTGTATTAAGAACCTGTTAAACTAAGAACCAAGACTCACTGAGACAGACAACTACACGTGTATTAAGAACCAAGACTCACTGAGACAGACAACTACACGTGTATTAAGAACCTGTTAAACTAAGAACCAAGACTCACTGAGACAGACAACTACACGTGTATTAAGAACCAAGACTCACTGAGACAGACAACTACACGTGTAAACTAAGAACCAAGACTCACTGAGACAGACAACTACACGTGTATTAAGAACCTGTTAAACTAAGAACCAAGACTCACTGAGACAGACAACTACAAGAACCTGTTAAACTAAGAACCAAGACTCACTGAGACAGACAACTACACGTGTATTAAGAACCTGTTAAACTAAGAACCAAGACTCACTGAGACAGACAACTACACGTGTATTAAGAACCTGTTAAACTAAGAACCAAGACTCACTGAGACAGACAACTACACGTGTATTAAGAACCTGTTAAACTAAGAACCAAGACTCACTGAGACAGACAACTACACGTGTATTAAGAACCTGTTAAACTAAGAACCAAGACTCACTGAGACAGACAACTACACGTGTATTAAGAACCTGTTAAACTAAGAACCAAGACTCACTGAGACAGACAACTACACGTGTATTAAGAACCTGTTAAACTAAGAACCAAGACTCACTGAGACAGACAACTACACGTGTATTAAGAACCTGTTAAACTAAGAACCAAGACTCACTGAGACAGACAACTACACGTGTATTAAGAACCTGTTAAACTAAGAACCAAGACTCACTGAGACAGACAACTACACGTGTATTATTAGAGAACTACACGTGTATTAAGAACCTAAACTAAGAACCAAGACTCACTGAGACAGACAACTACACGTGTATTAAGAACCTGTTAAACTAAGAACCAAGACTCACTGAGACAGACAACTACACGTGTATTAAGAACCTGTTAAACTAAGAACCAAGACTCACTGAGACAGACAACTACACGTGTATTAAGAACCTGTTAAACTAAGAACCAAGACTCACTGAGACAGACAACTACACGTGTATTAAGAACCTGTTAAACTAAGAACCAAGACTCACTGAGACAGACAACTACACGTGTATTAAGAACCTGTTAAACTAAGAACCAAGACTCACTGAGACAGACAACTACACGTGTATTAAGAACCTGTTAAACTAAGAACCAAGACTCACTGAGACAGACAACTACACGTGTATTAAGAACCTGTTAAACTAAGAACCAAGACTCACTGAGACAGACAACTACACGTGTATTAAGAACCTGTTAAACTAAGAACCAAGACTCACTGAGACAGACAACTACACGTGTATTAAGAACCTGTTAAACTAAGAACCAAGACTCACTGAGACAGACAACTACACGTGTATTAAGAACCTGTTAAACTAAGAACCAAGACTCACTGAGACAGACAACTACACGTGTATTAAGAACCTGTTAAACTAAGAACCAAGACTCACTGAGACAGACAACTACACGTGTATTAAGAACCTGTTAAACTAAGAACCAAGACTCACTGAGACAGACAACTACACGTGTACAAGAACCAAGACTCACTGAGACAGACAACTACACGTGTATTAAGAACCTGTTAAACTAAGAACCAAGACTCACTGAGACAGACAACTACACGTGTATTAAGAACCTGTTAAACTAAGAACCAAGACTCACTGAGACAGACAACTACACGTGTATTAAGAACCTGTTAAACTAAGAACCAAGACTCACTGAGACAGACAACTACACGTGTATTAAGAACCTGTTAAACTAAGAACCAAGACTCACTGAGACAGACAACTACACGTGTATTAAGAACCTGTTAAACTAAGAACCAAGACTCACTGAGACAGACAACTACACGTGTATTAAGAACCTGTTAAACTAAGAACCAAGACTCACTGAGACAGACAACTACACGTGTATTAAGAACCTGTTAAACTAAGAACCAAGACTCACTGAGACAGACAACTACACGTGTATTAAGAACCTGTTAAACTAAGAACCAAGACTCACTGAGACAGACAACTACACGTGTATTAAGAACCTGTTAAACTAAGAACCAAGACTCACTGAGACAGACAACTACACGTGTATTAAGAACCTGTTAAACTAAGAACCAAGACTCACTGAGACAGACAACTACACGTGTATTAAGAACCTGTTAAACTAAGAACCAAGACTCACTGAGACAGACAACTACACGTGTATTAAGAACCTGTTAAACTAAGAACCAAGACTCACTGAGACAGACAACTACACGTGTATTAAGAACCTGTTAAACTAAGAACCAAGACTCACTGAGACAGACAACTACACGTGTATTAAGAACCTGTTAAACTAAGAACCAAGACTCACTGAGACAGACAACTACACGTGTATTAAGAACCTGTTAAACTAAGAACCAAGACTCACTGAGACAGACAACTACACGTGTATTAAGAACCTGTTAAACTAAGAACCAAGACTCACTGAGACAGACAACTACACGTGTATTAAGAACCTGTTAAACTAAGAACCAAGACTCACTGAGACAGACAACTACACGTGTATTAAGAACCTGTTAAACTAAGAACCAAGACTCACTGAGACAGACAACTACACGTGTATTAAGAACCTGTTAAACTAAGAACCAAGACTCACTGAGACAGACAACTACACGTGTATTAAGAACCTGTTAAACTAAGAACCAAGACTCACTGAGACAGACAACTACCAAGACTCACTGAGACAGACAACTACACGTGTATTAAGAACCTGTTAAACTAAGAACCAAGACTCACTGAGACAGACAACTACACGTGTATTAAGAACCTGTTAAACTAAGAACCAAGACTCACTGAGACAGACAACTACACGTGTATTAAGAACCTGTTAAACTAAGAACCAAGACTCACTGAGACAGACAACTACACGTGTATTAAGAACCTGTTAAACTAAGAACCAAGACTCACTGAGACAGACAACTACACGTGTATTAAGAACCTGTTAAACTAAGAACCAAGACTCACTGAGACAGACAACTACACGTGTATTAAGAACCTGTTAAACTAAGAACCAAGACTCACTGAGACAGACAACTACACGTGTATTAAGAACCTGTTAAACTAAGAACCAAGACTCACTGAGACAGACAACTACACGTGTATTAAGAACCTGTTAAACTAAGAACCAAGACTCACTGAGACAGACAACTACACGTGTATTAAGAACCTGTTAAACTAAGAACCAAGACTCACTGAGACAGACAACTACACGTGTATTAAGAACCTGTTAAACTAAGAACCAAGACTCACTGAGACAGACAACTACACGTGTATGTTAAACTAAGAACCAAGACTCACTGAGACAGACAACTACACGTGTATTAAGAACCTGTTAAACTAAGAACCAAGACTCACTGAGACAGACAACTACACGTGTATTAAGAACCTGTTAAACTAAGAACCAAGACTCACTGAGACAGACAACTACACGTGTATTAAGAACCTGTTAAACTAAGAACCAAGACTCACTGAGACAGACAACTACACGTGTATTAAGAACCTGTTAAACTAAGAACCAAGACTCACTGAGACAGACAACTACACGTGTATTAAGAACCTGTTAAACTAAGAACCAAGACTCACTGAGACAGACAACTACACGTGTATTAAGAACCTGTTAAACTAAGAACCAAGACTCACTGAGACAGACAACTACACGTGTATTAAGAACCTGTTAAACTAAGAACCAAGACTCACTGAGACAGACAACTACACGTGTATTAAGAACCTGTTAAACTAAGAACCAAGACTCACTGAGACAGACAACTACACGTGTATTAAGAACCTGTTAAACTAAGAACCAAGACTCACTGAGACAGACAACTACACGTGTATTAAGAACCTGTTAAACTAAGAACCAAGACTCACTGAGACAGACAACTACACGTGTATTAAGAACCTGTTAAACTAAGAACCAAGACTCACTGAGACAGACAACTACACGTGTATTAAGAACCTGTTAAACTAAGAACCAAGACTCACTGAGACAGACAACTACACGTGTATTAAGAACCTGTTAAACTAAGAACCAAGACTCACTGAGACAGACAACTACACGTGTATTAAGAACCTGTTAAACTAAGAACCAAGACTCACTGAGACAGACAACTACACGTGTATTAAGAACCTGTTAAACTAAGAACCAAGACTCACTGAGACAGACAACTACACGTGTATTAAGAACCTGTTAAACTAAGAACCAAGACTCACTGAGACAGACAACTACACGTGTATTAAGAACCTGTTAAACTAAGAACCAAGACTCACTGAGACAGACAACTACACGTGTATTAAGAACCTGATAAACTAAGAACCAAGACTCACTGAGACAGACAACTACACGTGTATTAAGAACCTGTTAAACTAAGAACCAAGACTCACTGAGACAGACAACTACACGTGTATTAAGAACCTGTTAAACTAAGAACCAAGACTCACTGAGACAGACAACTACACGTGTATTAAGAACCTGTTAAACTAAGAACCAAGACTCACTGAGACAGACAACTACACGTGTATTAAGAACCTGTTAAACTAAGAACCAAGACTCACTGAGACAGACAACTACACGTGTATTAAGAACCTGTTAAACTAAGAACCAAGACTCACTGAGACAGACAACTACACGTGTATTAAGAACCTGTTAAACTAAGAACCAAGACTCACTGAGACAGACAACTACACGTGTATTAAGAACCAAGACTCACTGAGACAGACAACTACACGTGTATTAAGAACCTGTTAAACTAAGAACCAAGACTCACTGAGACAGACAACTACACGTGTATTAAGAACCTGTTAAACTAAGAACCAAGACTCACTGAGACAGACAACTACACGTGTATTAAGAACCTGTTAAACTAAGAACCAAGACTCACTGAGACAGACAACTACACGTGTATTAAGAACCTGTTAAACTAAGAACCAAGACTCACTGAGACAGACAACTACACGTGTATTAAGAACCTGTTAAACTAAGAACCAAGACTCACTGAGACAGACAACTACACGTGTATTAAGAACCAAGACTCACTGAGACAGACAACTACACGTGTATTAAGAACCTGTTAAACTAAGAACCAAGACTCACTGAGACAGACAACTACACGTGTATTAAGAACCTGTTAAACTAAGAACCAAGACTCACTGAGACAGACAACTACACGTGTATTAAGAACCTGTTAAACTAAGAACCAAGACTCACTGAGACAGACAACTACACGTGTATTAAGAACCTGATTAAGAACCTGTATTAAGAACCTAAACTAAGAACCAAGACTCACTGAGACAGACAACTACACGTGTATTAAGAACCAAGACTCACTGAGACAGACAACTACACGTGTATTAAGAACCAAGACTCACTGAGACAGACAACTACACGTGTATTAAGAACCTGTTAAACTAAGAACCAAGACTCACTGAGACAGACAACTACACGTGTATTAAGAACCTGTTAAACTAAGAACCAAGACTCACTGAGACAGACAACTACACGTGTATTAAGAACCTGTTAAACTAAGAACCAAGACTCACTGAGACAGACAACTACACGTGTATTAAGAACCTGTTAAACTAAGAACCAAGACTCACTGAGACAGACAACTACACGTGTATTAAGAACCTGTTAAACTAAGAACCAAGACTCACTGAGACAGACAACTACACGTGTATTAAGAACCTGTTAAACTAAGAACCAAGACTCACTGAGACAGACAACTACACGTGTATTAAGAACCTGTTAAACTAAGAACCAAGACTCACTGAGACAGACAACTACACGTGTATTAAGAACCTGTTAAACTAAGAACCAAGACTCACTGAGACAGACAACTACACGTGTATTAAGAACCTGTTAAACTAAGAACCAAGACTCACTGAGACAGACAACTACACGTGTATTAAGAACCTGTTAAACTAAGAACCAAGACTCACTGAGACAGACAACTACACGTGTATTAAGAACCTGTTAAACTAAGAACCAAGACTCACTGAGACAGACAACTACACGTGTATTAAGAACCTGTTAAACTAAGAACCAAGACTCACTGAGACAGACAACTACACGTGTATTAAGAACCTGTTAAACTAAGAACCAAGACTCACTGAGACAGACAACTACACGTGTATTAAGAACCTGTTAAACTAAGAACCAAGACTCACTGAGACAGACAACTACACGTGTATTAAGAACCTGTTAAACCCAAGACTCACTGAGACAGACAACTACACGTAAAGAACCTAAGAACCAAGACTCACTGAGACAGACAACTACACGTGTATTAAGAACCTGTTAAACTAAGAACCAAGACTCACTGAGACAGACAACTACACGTGTATTAAGAACCTGTTAAACTAAGAACCAAGACTCACTGAGACAGACAACTACACGTGTATTAAGAACCTGTTAAACTAAGAACCAAGACTCACTGAGACAGACAACTACACGTGTATTAAGAACCTGTTAAACTAAGAACCAAGACTCACTGAGACAGACAACTACACGTGTATTAAGAACCTGTTAAACTAAGAACCAAGACTCACTGAGACAGACAACTACACGTGTATTAAGAACCTGTTAAACTAAGAACCAAGACTCACTGAGACAGACAACTACACGTGTATTAAGAACCTGTTAAACTAAGAACCAAGACTCACTGAGACAGACAACTACACGTGTATTAAGAACCTGTTAAACTAAGAACCAAGACTCACTGAGACAGACAACTACACGTGTATTAAGAACCTGTTAAACTAAGAACCAAGACTCACTGAGACAGACAACTACACGTGTATTAAGAACCTGTTAAACTAAGAACCAAGACTCACTGAGACAGACAACTACACGTGTATTAAGAACCTGTTAAACTAAGAACCAAGACTCACTGAGACAGACAACTACACGTGTATTAAGAACCTGTTAAACTAAGAACCAAGACTCACTGAGACAGACAACTACACGTGTATTAAGAACCTGTTAAACTAAGAACCAAGACTCACTGAGACAGACAACTACACGTGTATTAAGAACCTGTTAAACTAAGAACCAAGACTCACTGAGACAGACAACTACACGTGTATTAAGAACCTGTTAAACTAAGAACCAAGACTCACTGAGACAGACAACTACACGTGTATTAAGAACCTGTTAAACTAAGAACCAAGACTCACTGAGACAGACAACTACACGTGTATTAAGAACCTGTTAAACTAAGAACCAAGACTCACTGAGACAGACAACTACACGTGTATTAAGAACCTGTTAAACTAAGAACCAAGACTCACTGAGACAGACAACTACACGTGTATTAAGAACCAAGACTCACTGAGACAGACAACTACACGTGTATTAAGAACCTGTTAAACTAAGAACCAAGACTCACTGAGACAGACAACTACACGTGTATTAAGAACCTGTTAAACTAAGAACCAAGACTCACTGAGACAGACAACTACACGTGTATTAAGAACCTGTTAAACTAAGAACCAAGACTCACTGAGACAGACAACTACACGTGTATTAAGAACCTGTTAAACTAAGAACCAAGACTCACTGAGACAGACAACTACACGTGTATTAAGAACCTGTTAAACTAAGAACCAAGACTCACTGAGACAGACAACTACACGTGTATTAAGAACCTGTTAAACTAAGAACCAAGACTCACTGAGACAGACAACTACACGTGTATTAAGAACCTGTAAACTAAGAACCAAGACTCACTGAGACAGACAACTACACGTGTATTAAGAACCTGTTAAACTAAGAACCAAGACTCACTGAGACAGACAACTACACGTGTATTAAGAACCTGTTAAACTAAGAACCAAGACTCACTGAGACAGACAACTACACGTGTATTAAGAACCTGTTAAACTAAGAACCAAGACTCACTGAGACAGACAACTACACGTGTATTAAGAACCTGTTAAACTAAGAACCAAGACTCACTGAGACAGACAACTACACGTGTATTAAGAACCTGTTAAACTAAGAACCAAGACTCACTGAGACAGACAACTACACGTGTATTAAGAACCTGTTAAACTAAGAACCAAGACTCACTGAGACAGACAACTACACGTGTATTAAGAACCTGTTAAACTAAGAACCAAGACTCACTGAGACAGACAACTACACGTGTATTAAGAACCTGTTAAACTAAGAACCAAGACTCACTGAGACAGACAACTACACGTGTATTAAGAACCTGTTAAACTAAGAACCAAGACTCACTGAGACAGACAACTACACGTGTATTAAGAACCTGCTAAACTAAGAACCAAGACTCACTGAGACAGACAACTAAGTGTATTAAGAACCAAGACTCACTGAGACAGACAACTACACGTGTATTAAGAACCTGTTAAACTAAGAACCAAGACTCACTGAGACAGACAACTACACGTGTATTAAGAACCTGTTAAACTAAGAACCAAGACTCACTGAGACAGACAACTACACGTGTATTAAGAACCTGTTAAACTAAGAACCAAGACTCACTGAGACAGACAACTACACGTGTATTAAGAACCTGTTAAACTAAGAACCAAGACTCACTGAGACAGACAACTACACGTGTATTAAGAACCTGTTAAACTAAGAACCAAGACTCACTGAGACAGACAACTACACGTGTATTAAGAACCTGTTAAACTAAGAACCAAGACTCACTGAGACAGACAACTACACGTGTATTAAGAACCTGTTAAACTAAGAACCAAGACTCACTGAGACAGACAACTACACGTGTATTAAGAACCTGTGAGACAGAAACTAAGAACCAAGACTCACTGAGACAGACAACTACACGTGTATTAAGAACCTGTTAAACTAAGAACCAAGACTCACTGAGACAGACAACTACACGTGTATTAAGAACCTGTTAAACTAAGAACCAAGACTCACTGAGACAGACAACTACACGTGTATTAAGAACCTGTTAAACTAAGAACCAAGACTCACTGAGACAGACAACTACACGTGTATTAAGAACCTGTTAAACTAAGAACCAAGACTCACTGAGACAGACAACTACACGTGTATTAAGAACCTGTTAAACTAAGAACCAAGACTCACTGAGACAGACAACTACACGTGTATTAAGAACCTGTTAAACTAAGAACCAAGACTCACTGAGACAGACAACTACACGTGTATTAAGAACCTGTTAAACTAAGAACCAAGACTCACTGAGACAGACAACTACACGTGTATTAAGAACCTGTTAAACTAAGAACCAAGACTCACTGAGACAGACAACTACACGTGTATTAAGAACCTGTTAAACTAAGAACCAAGACTCACTGAGACAGACAACTACACGTGTATTAAGAACCTGTTAAACTAAGAACCAAGACTCACTGAGACAGACAACTACACGTGTATTAAGAACCTGTTAAACTAAGAACCAAGACTCACTGAGACAGACAACTACACGTGTATTAAGAACCTGTTAAACTAAGAACCAAGACTCACTGAGACAGACAACTACACGTGTATTAAGAACCTGTTAAACTAAGAACCAAGACTCACTGAGACAGACAACTACACGTGTATTAAGAACCTGTTAAACTAAGAACCAAGACTCACTGAGACAGACAACTACACGTGTATTAAGAACCTGTTAAACTAAGAACCAAGACTCACTGAGACAGACAACTACACGTGTATTAAGAACCTGTTAAACTAAGAACCAAGACTCACTGAGACAGACAACTACACGTGTATTAAGAACCTGTTAAACTAAGAACCAAGACTCACTGAGACAGACAACTACACGTGTATTAAGAACCTGTTAAACTAAGAACCAAGACTCACTGAGACAGACAACTACACGTGTATTAAGAACCTGTTAAACTAAGAACCAAGACTCACTGAGACAGACAACTACACGTGTATTAAGAACCTGTTAAACTAAGAACCAAGACTCACTGAGACAGACAACTACACGTGTATTAAGAACCTGTTAAACTAAGAACCAAGACTCACTGAGACAGACAACTACACGTGTATTAAGAAAAGACTCACTGAGAAACTAAGAATTAAGACTCACTGAGACAGACAACTCACTGAGACAGAAGAACCTGTTAAACTAAGAACCAAGACTCACTGAGACAGACAACTACACGTGTATTAAGAACCTGTTAAACTAAGAACCAAGACTCACTGAGACAGACAACTACACGTGTATTAAGAACCTGTTAAACTAAGAACCAAGACTCACTGAGACAGACAACTACACGTGTATTAAGAACCTGTTAAACTAAGAACCAAGACTCACTGAGACAGACAACTACACGTGTATTAAGAACCTGTTAAACTAAGAACCAAGACTCACTGAGACAGACAACTACACGTGTATTAAGAACCTGTTAAACTAAGAACCAAGACTCACTGAGACAGACAACTACACGTGTATTAAGAACCTGTTAAACTAAGAACCAAGACTCACTGAGACAGACAACTACACGTGTATTAAGAACCTGTTAAACTAAGAACCAAGACTCACTGAGACAGACAACTACACGTGTATTAAGAACCTGTTAAACTAAGAACCAAGACTCACTGAGACAGACAACTACACGTGTATTAAGAACCTGTTAAACTAAGAACCAAGACTCACTGAGACAGACAACTACACGTGTATTAAGAACCTGTTAAACTAAGAACCAAGACTCACTGAGACAGACAACTACACGTGTATTAAGAACCTGTTAAACTAAGAACCAAGACTCACTGAGACAGACAACTACACGTGTATTAAGAACCTGTTAAACTAAGAACCAAGACTCACTGAGACAGACAACTACACGTGTATTAAGAACCTGTTAAACTAAGAACCAAGACTCACTGAGACAGACAACTACACGTGTATTAAGAACCTGTTAAACTAAGAACCAAGACTCACTGAGACAGACAACTACACGTGTATTAAGAACCTGTTAAACTAAGAACCAAGACTCACTGAGACAGACAACTACACGTGTATTAAGAACCTGTTAAACTAAGAACCAAGACTCACTGAGACAGACAACTACACGTGTAAGAACCTGTTAAACTAAGAACCAAGACTCACTGAGACAGACAACTACACGTGTATTAAGAACCTGTTAAACTAAGAACCAAGACTCACTGAGACAGACAACTACACGTGTATTAAGAACCTGTTAAACTAAGAACCAAGACTCACTGAGACAGACAACTACACGTGTATTAAGAACCTGTTAAACTAAGAACCAAGACTCACTGAGACAGACAACTACACGTGTATTAAGAACCTGTTAAACTAAGAACCAAGACTCACTGAGACAGACAACTACACGTGTATTAAGAACCAAGACTCACTGAGACAGACAACTACACGTGTATTAAGAACCTGTTAAACTAAGAACCAAGACTCACTGAGACAGACAACTACACGTGTATTAAGAACCTGTTAAACTAAGAACCAAGACTCACTGAGACAGACAACTACACGTGTATTAAGAACCTGTTAAACTAAGAACCAAGACTCACTGAGACAGACAACTACACGTGTATTAAGAACCTGTTAAACTAAGAACCAAGACTCACTGAGACAGACAACTACACGTGTATTAAGAACCTGTTAAACTAAGAACCAAGACTCACTGAGACAGACAACTACACGTGTATTAAGAACCTGTTAAACTAAGAACCAAGACTCACTGAGACAGACAACTACACGTGTATTAAGAACCTGTTAAACTAAGAACCAAGACTCACTGAGACAGACAACTACACGTGTATTAAGAACCAAGACTCACTGAGACAGACAGACTACACGTGTATTAAGAACCTGTTAAACTAAGAACCAAGACTCACTGAGACAGACAACTACACGTGTATTAAGAACCTGTTAAACTAAGAACCAAGACTCACTGAGACAGACAACTACACGTGTATTAAGAACCTGTTAAACTAAGAACCAAGACTCACTGAGACAGACAACTACACGTGTATTAAGAACCTGTTAAACTAAGAACCAAGACTCACTGAGACAGACAACTACACGTGTATTAAGAACCTGTTAAACTAAGAACCAAGACTCACTGAGACAGACAACTACACGTGTATTAAGAACCTGTTAAACTAAGAACCAAGACTCACTGAGACAGACAACTACACGTGTATTAAGAACCTGTTAAACTAAGAACCAAGACTCACTGAGACAGACAACTACACGTGTATTAAGAACCTGTTAAACTAAGAACCAAGACTCACTGAGACAGACAACTACACGTGTATTAAGAACCTGTTAAACTAAGAACCAAGACTCACTGAGACAGACAACTACACGTGTATTAAGAACCTGTTAAACTAAGAACCAAGACTCACTGAGACAGACAACTACACGTGTATTAAGAACCTGTTAAACTAAGAACCAAGACTCACTGAGACAGACAACTACACGTGTATTAAGAACCTGTTAAACTAAGAACCAAGACTCACTGAGACAGACAACTACACGTGTATTAAGAACCTGTTAAACTAAGAACCAAGACTCACTGAGACAGACAACTACACGTGTATTAAGAACCTGTTAAACTAAGAACCAAGACTCACTGAGACAGACAACTACACGTGTATTAAGAACCTGTTAAACTAAGAACCAAGACTCACTGAGACAGACAACTACACGTGTATTAAGAACCTGTTAAACTAAGAACCAAGACTCACTGAGACAGACAACTACACGTGTATTAAGAACCTGTTAAACTAAGAACCAAGACTCACTGAGACAGACAACTACACGTGTATTAAGAACCTGTTAAACTAAGAACCAAGACTCACTGAGACAGACAACTACACGTGTATTAAGAACCTGTGAAACTAAGAACCAAGACTCACTGAGACAGACAACTACACGTGTATTAAGAACCTGTATAAACTAAGAACCAAGACTCACTGAGACAGACAACTACACGTGTATTAAGAACCTGTTAAACTAAGAACCAAGACTCACTGAGACAGACAACTACACGTGTATTAAGAACCTGTTAAACTAAGAACCAAGACTCACTGAGACAGACAACTACACGTGTATTAAGAACCTGTTAAACTAAGAACCAAGACTCACTGAGACAGACAACTACACGTGTATTAAGAACCTGTTAAACTAAGAACCAAGACTCACTGAGACAGACAACTACACGTGTATTAAGAACCTGTTAAACTAAGAACCAAGACTCACTGAGACAGACAACTACACGTGTATTAAGAACCTGTTAAACTAAGAACCAAGACTCACTGAGACAGACAACTACACGTGTATTAAGAACCTGTCACTAAACTAAGAACCAAGACTCACTGAGACAGACAACTACACGTGTATTAAGAACCTGTTAAACTAAGAACCAAGACTCACTGAGACAGACAACTACACGTGTATTAAGAACCTGTTAAACTAAGAACCAAGACTCACTGAGACAGACAACTACACGTGTATTAAGAACCTGTTAAACTAAGAACCAAGACTCACTGAGACAGACAACTACACGTGTATTAAGAACCTGTTAAACTAAGAACCAAGACTCACTGAGACAGACAACTACACGTGTATTAAGAACCTGTTAAACTAAGAACCAAGACTCACTGAGACAGACAACTACACGTGTATTAAGAACCTGTTAAACTAAGAACCAAGACTCACTGAGACAGACAACTACACGTGTATTAAGAACCTGTTAAACTAAGAACCAAGACTCACTGAGACAGACAACTACACGTGTATTAAGAACCTGTTAAACTAAGAACCAAGACTCACTGAGACAGACAACTACACGTGTATTAAGAACCTGTTAAACTAAGAACCAAGACTCACTGAGACAGACAACTACACGTGTATTAAGAACCTGTTAAACTAAGAACCAAGACTCACTGAGACAGACAACTACACGTGTATTAAGAACCTGTTAAACTAAGAACCAAGACTCACTGAGACAGACAACTACACGTGTATTAAGAACCTGTTAAACTAAGAACCAAGACTCACTGAGACAGACAACTACACGTGTATTAAGAACCTGTTAAACTAAGAACCAAGACTCACTGAGACAGACAACTACACGTGTATTAAGAACCTGTTAAACTAAGAACCAAGACTCACTGAGACAGACAACTACACGTGTATTAAGAACCTGTTAAACTAAGAACCAAGACTCACTGAGACAGACAACTACACGTGTATTAAGAACCTGTTAAACTAAGAACCAAGACTCACTGAGACAGACAACTACACGTGTATTAAGAACCTGTTAAACTAAGAACCAAGACTCACTGAGACAGACAACTACACGTGTATTAAGAACCTGTTAAACTAAGAACCAAGACTCACTGAGACAGACAACTACACGTGTATTAAGAACCTGTTAAACTAAGAACCAAGACTCACTGAGACAGACAACTACACGTGTATTAAGAACCTGTTAAACTAAGAACCAAGACTCACTGAGACAGACAACTACACGTGTATTAAGAACCTGTTAAACTAAGAACCAAGACTCACTGAGACAGACAACTACACGTGTATTAAGAACCTGTTAAACTAAGAACCAAGACTCACTGAGACAGACAACTACACGTGTATTAAGAACCTGCTAAACTGTTAAACTAAGAACCAAGACTCACTGAGACAGACAACTACACGTGTATTAAGAACCTGTTAAACTAAGAACCAAGACTCACTGAGACAGACAACTACACGTGTATTAAGAACCTGTTAAACTAAGAACCAAGACTCACTGAGACAGACAACTACACGTGTATTAAGAACCTGTTAAACTAAGAACCAAGACTCACTGAGACAGACAACTACACGTGTATTAAGAACCTGTTAAACTAAGAACCAAGACTCACTGAGACAGACAACTAAGAACCAAGACTCACTGAGACAGACAACTACACGTGTATTAAGAACCTGTTAAACTAAGAACCAAGACTCACTGAGACAGACAACTACACGTGTATTAAGAACCTGTTAAACTAAGAACCAAGACTCACTGAGACAGACAACTACACGTGTATTAAGAACCTGTTAAACTAAGAACCAAGACTCACTGAGACAGACAACTACACGTGTATTAAGAACCTGTTAAACTAAGAACCAAGACTCACTGAGACAGACAACTACACGTGTATTAAGAACCTGTTAAACTAAGAACCAAGACTCACTGAGACAGACAACTACACGTGTATTAAGAACCTGTTAAACTAAGAACCAAGACTCACTGAGACAGACAACTACACGTGTATTAAGAACCTGTTAAACTAAGAACCAAGACTCACTGAGACAGACAACTACACGTGTATTAAGAACCTGTTAAACTAAGAACCAAGACTCACTGAGACAGACAACTACACGTGTATTAAGAACCTGTTAAACTAAGAACCAAGACTCACTGAGACAGACAACTACACGTGTATTAAGAACCTGTTAAACTAAGAACCAAGACTCACTGAGACAGACAACTACACGTGTATTAAGAACCTGTTAAACTAAGAACCAAGACTCACTGAGACAGACAACTACACGTGTATTAAGAACCTGTTAAACTAAGAACCAAGACTCACTGAGACAGACAACTACACGTGTATTAAGAACCTGTTAAACTAAGAACCAAGACTCACTGAGACAGACAACTACACGTGTATTAAGAACCTGTTAAACTAAGAACCAAGACTCACTGAGACAGACAACTACAACTATTAAGAACCTGTTAAACTAAGAACCAAGACTCACTGAGACAGACAACTACACGTGTATTAAGAACCTGTTAAACTAAGAACCAAGACTCACTGAGACAGACAACTACACGTGTATTAAGAACCTGTTAAACTAAGAACCAAGACTCACTGAGACAGACAACTACACGTGTATTAAGAACCTGTTAAACTAAGAACCAAGACTCACTGAGACAGACAACTACACGTGTATTAAGAACCTGTTAAACTAAGAACCAAGACTCACTGAGACAGACAACTACGTGTATTAAGAACCTGTTAAACTAAGAACCAAGACTCACTGAGACAGACAACTACACGTGTATTAAGAACCTGTTAAACTAAGAACCAAGACTCACTGAGACAGACAACTACACGTGTATTAAGAACCTGTTAAACTAAGAACCAAGACTCACTGAGACAGACAACTACACGTGTATTAAGAACCTGTTAAACTAAGAACCAAGACTCACTGAGACAGACAACTACACGTGTATTAAGAACCTGTTAAACTAAGAACCAAGACTCACTGAGACAGACAACTACACGTGTATTAAGAACCTGTTAAACTAAGAACCAAGACTCACTGAGACAGACAACTACACGTGTATTAAGAACCTGTTAAACTAAGAACCAAGACTCACTGAGACAGACAACTACACGTGTATTAAGAACCTGTTAAACTAAGAACCAAGACTCACTGAGACAGACAACTACACGTGTATTAAGAACCTGTTAAACTAAGAACCAAGACTCACTGAGACAGACAACTACACGTGTATTAAGAACCTGTTAAACTAAGAACCAAGACTCACTGAGACAGACAACTACACGTGTATTAAGAACCTGTTAAACTAAGAACCAAGACTCACTGAGACAGACAACTACACGTGTATTAAGAACCTGTTAAACTAAGAACCAAGACTCACTGAGACAGACAACTACACGTGTATTAAGAACCTGTATTAAGAACCAAGACTCACTGAGACAGACAACTACACGTGTATTAAGAACCAAGACTCACTGAGACAGACAACTACACGTGTATTAAGAACCTGTTAAACTAAGAACCAAGACTCACTGAGACAGACAACTACACGTGTATTAAGAACCTGTTAAACTAAGAACCAAGACTCACTGAGACAGACAACTACACGTGTATTAAGAACCTGTTAAACTAAGAACCAAGACTCACTGAGACAGACAACTACACGTGTATTAAGAACCTGTTAAACTAAGAACCAAGACTCACTGAGACAGACAACTACACGTGTATTAAGAACCTGTTAAACTAAGAACCAAGACTCACTGAGACAGACAACTACACGTGTATTAAGAACCTGTTAAACTAAGAACCAAGACTCACTGAGACAGACAACTACACGTGTATTAAGAACCTGTTAAACTAAGAACCAAGACTCACTGAGACAGACAACTACACGTGTATTAAGAACCTGTTAAACTAAGAACCAAGACTCACTGAGACAGACAACTACACGTGTATTAAGAACCTGTTAAACTAAGAACCAAGACTCACTGAGACAGACAACTACACGTGTATTAAGAACCTGTTAAACTAAGAACCAAGACTCTGAGACAGACAACTACACGTGTATTAAGAACCTGAAACTAAGAACCAAGACTCACTGAGACAGACAACTACACGTGTATTAAGAACCTGTTAAACTAAGAACCAAGACTCACTGAGACAGACAACTACACGTGTATTAAGAACCTGTTAAACTAAGAACCAAGACTCACTGAGACAGACAACTACACGTCACTGAGACAGACAACTATTAAGAACCTGTTAAACTAAGAACCAAGACTCACTGAGACAGACAACTACACGTGTATTAAGAACCTGTTAAACTAAGAACCAAGACTCACTGAGACAGACAACTACACGTGTATTAAGAACCTGTTAAACTAAGAACCAAGACTCACTGAGACAGACAACTACACGTGTATTAAGAACCTGTTAAACTAAGAACCAAGACTCACTGAGACAGACAACTACACGTGTATTAAGAACCTGTTAAACTAAGAACCAAGACTCACTGAGACAGACAACTACACGTGTTTTAAGAACCTTAAGAACCAAGACTCACTGAGACAGACAACTACACGTGTATTAAGAACCTGTTAAACTAAGAACCAAGACTCACTGAGACAGACAACTACACGTGTATTAAGAACCTGTTAAACTAAGAACCAAGACTCACTGAGACAGACAACTACACGTGTATTAAGAACCTGTAAACTAAGAACCAAGACTCACTGAGACAGACAACTACACGTGTATTAAGAACCTGACTAAACTAAGACCAAGACTCACTGAGACAGACAACTACACGTGTATTAAGAACCTGTTAAACTAAGAACCAAGACTCACTGAGACAGACAACTACACGTGTATTAAGAACCTGTTAAACTAAGAACCAAGACTCACTGAGACAGACAACTACACGTGTATTAAGAACCTGTTAAACTAAGAACCAAGACTCACTGAGACAGACAACTATAAGAACCTGTACTAAGAACCTGAGACAGACAACTACACGTGTAAAGAACTAAGAACCAAGACTCACTGAGACAGACAACTACACGTGTATTAAGAACCTGTTAAACTAAGAACCAAGACTCACTGAGACAGACAACTACACGTGTATTAAGAACCTGTTAAACTAAGAACCAAGACTCACTGAGACAGACAACTACACGTGTATTAAGAACCTGTTAAACTAAGAACCAAGACTCACTGAGACAGACAACTACACGTGTATTAAGAACCTGTTAAACTAAGAACCAAGACTCACTGAGACAGACAACTACACGTGTATTAAGAACCTGTTAAACTAAGAACCAAGACTCACTGAGACAGACAACTACACGTGTATTAAGAACCTGTTAAACTAAGAACCAAGACTCACTGAGACAGACAACTACACGTGTATTAAGAACCTGTTAAACTAAGAACCAAGACTCACTGAGACAGACAACTACACGTGTATTAAGAACCTGTTAAACTAAGAACCAAGACTCACTGAGACAGACAACTACACGTGTATTAAGAACCTGTTAAACTAAGAACCAAGACTCACTGAGACAGACAACTACACGTGTATTAAGAACCAAGACTGTTAAACTAGAGAACCAAGACTCACTGAGACAGACAACTACTGAGACAGACGTGTATTAAGAACCTGTTAAACTAAGAACCAAGACTCACTGAGACAGACAACTACACGTGTATTAAGAACCTGTTAAACTAAGAACCAAGACTCACTGAGACAGACAACTACACGTGTATTAAGAACCTGTTAAACTAAGAACCAAGACTCACTGAGACAGACAACTACACGTGTATTAAGAACCTGTTAAACTAAGAACCAAGACTCACTGAGACAGACAACTACACGTGTATTAAGAACCTGTTAAACTAAGAACCAAGACTCACTGAGACAGACAACTACACGTGTATTAAGAACCTGTTAAACTAAGAACCAAGACTCACTGAGACAGACAACTACACGTGTATTAAGAACCAAGACTCACTGAGACAGACAACTACACGTGTATTAAGAACCTGTTAAACTAAGAACCAAGACTCACTGAGACAGACAACTACACGTGTATTAAGAACCTGTTAAACTAAGAACCAAGACTCACTGAGACAGACAACTACACGTGTATTAAGAACCTGTTAAACTAAGAACCAAGACTCACTGAGACAGACAACTACACGTGTATTAAGAACCTGTTAAACTAAGAACCAAGACTCACTGAGACAGACAACTACACGTGTATTAAGAACCTGTTAAACTAAGAACCAAGACTCACTGAGACAGACAACTACACGTGTATTAAGAACCTGTTAAACTAAGAACCAAGACTCACTGAGACAGACAACTACACGTGTATTAAGAACCTGTTAAACTAAGAACCAAGACTCACTGAGACAGACAACTACACGTGTATTAAGAACCTGTTAAACTAAGAACCAAGACTCACTGAGACAGACAACTACACGTGTATTAAGAACCTGTTAAACTAAGAACCAAGACTCACTGAGACAGACAACTACACGTGTATTAAGAACCTGTTAAACTAAGAACCAAGACTCACTGAGACAGACAACTACACGTGTATTAAGAACCTGTTAAACTAAGAACCAAGACTCACTGAGACAGACAACTACACGTGTATTAAGAACCAAGACTCACTGAGACAGACAACTACACGTGTAAACTAAGAACCAAGACTCACTGAGACAGACAACTACACGTGTATTAAGAACCTGTTAAACTAAGAACCAAGACTCACTGAGACAGACAACTACACGTGTATTAAGAACCTGTTAAACTAAGAACCAAGACTCACTGAGACAGACAACTACACGTGTATTAAGAACCTGTTAAACTAAGAACCAAGACTCACTGAGACAGACAACTACACGTGTATTAAGAACCTGTTAAACTAAGAACCAAGACTCACTGAGACAGACAACTACACGTGTATTAAGAACCTGTTAAACTAAGAACCAAGACTCACTGAGACAGACAACTACACGTGTATTAAGAACCTGTTAAACTAAGAACCAAGACTCACTGAGACAGACAACTACACGTGTATTAAGAACCTGTTAAACTAAGAACCAAGACTCACTGAGACAGACAACTACACGTGTATTAAGAACCTGTTAAACTAAGAACCAAGACTCACTGAGACAGACAACTACACGTGTATTAAGAACCTGTTAAACTAAGAACCAAGACTCACTGAGACAGACAACTACACGTGTAAAGAACCTAAGAACCAAGACTCACTGAGACAGACAACTACACGTGTATTAAGAACCTGTTAAACTAAGAACCAAGACTCACTGAGACAGACAACTACACGTGTATTAAGAACCTGTTAAACTAAGAACCAAGACTCACTGAGACAGACAACTACACGTGTATTAAGAACCTGTTAAACTAAGAACCAAGACTCACTGAGACAGACAACTACACGTGTATTAAGAACCTGTTAAACTAAGAACCAAGACTCACTGAGACAGACAACTACACGTGTATTAAGAACCTGTTAAACTAAGAACCAAGACTCACTGAGACAGACAACTACACGTGTATTAAGAACCTGTTAAACTAAGAACCAAGACTCACTGAGACAGACAACTACACGTGTATTAAGAACCTGTTAAACTAAGAACCAAGACTCACTGAGACAGACAACTACACGTGTATTAAGAACCTGTTAAACTAAGAACCAAGACTCACTGAGACAGACAACTAACTACAACGTGTATTAAGAACCAAGACTCACTGAGACAGACAACTACACGTGTATTAAGAACCTGTTAAACTAAGAACCAAGACTCACTGAGACAGACAACTACACGTGTATTAAGAACCTGTTAAACTAAGAACCAAGACTCACTGAGACAGACAACTACACGTGTATTAAGAACCTGTTAAACTAAGAACCAAGACTCACTGAGACAGACAACTACACGTGTATTAAGAACCTGTTAAACTAAGAACCAAGACTCACTGAGACAGACAACTACACGTGTATTAAGAACCTGTTAAACTAAGAACCAAGACTCACTGAGACAGACAACTACACGTGTATTAAGAACCTGTTAAACTAAGAACCAATACTCACTGAGACAGACAACTACACGTGTATTAAGAACCTGTTAAAGTAAGAACCAAGACTCACTGAGACAGACAACTACACGTGTAAGAACCTGTAAGAACCAAGACTCACTGAGACAGACAACTAACGTGTAACCAAGACTCACTGAGACAGACAACTACACGTGTATTAAGAACCTGTTAAACTAAGAACCAAGACTCACTGAGACAGACAACTACACGTGTATTAAGAACCTGTTAAACTAAGAACCAAGACTCACTGAGACAGACAACTACACGTGTATTAAGAACCTGTTAAACTAAGAACCAAGACTCACTGAGACAGACAACTACACGTGTATTAAGAACCTGTTAAACTAAGAACCAAGACTCACTGAGACAGACAACTACACGTGTATTAAGAACCTGTTAAACTAAGAACCAAGACTCACTGAGACAGACAACTACACGTGTATTAAGAACCTGTTAAACTAAGAACCAAGACTCACTGAGACAGACAACTACACGTGTATTAAGAACCTGTTAAACTAAGAACCAAGACTCACTGAGACAGACAACTACACGTGTATTAAGAACCTGTTAAACTAAGAACCAAGACTCACTGAGACAGACAACTACACGTGTATTAAGAACCTGTTAAACTAAGAACCAAGACTCACTGAGACAGACAACTACACGTGTATTAAGAACCTGTTAAACTAAGAACCAAGACTCACTGAGACAGACAACTACACGTGTATTAAGAACCTGTTAAACTAAGAACCAAGACTCACTGAGACAGACAACTACACGTGTATTAAGAACCTGTTAAACTAAGAACCAAGACTCACTGAGACAGACAACTACACGTGTATTAAGAACCTGTTAAACTAAGAACCAAGACTCACTGAGACAGACAACTACACGTGTATTAAGAACCTGTTAAACTAAGAACCAAGACTCACTGAGACAGACAACTACACGTGTATTAAGAACCTGTTAAACTAAGAACCAAGACTCACTGAGACAGACAACTACACGTGTATTAAGAACCTGTTAAACTAAGAACCAAGACTCACTGAGACAGACAACTACACGTGTATTAAGAACCTGTTAAACTAAGAACCAAGACTCACTGAGACAGACAACTACACGTGTATTAAGAACCTGTTAAACTAAGAACCAAGACTCACTGAGACAGACAACTACACGTGTATTAAGAACCTGTTAAACTAAGAACCAAGACTCACTGAGACAGACAACTACACGTGTATTAAGAACCTGTTAAACTAAGAACCAAGACTCACTGAGACAGACAACTACACGTGTATTAAGAACCTGTTAAACTAAGAACCAAGACTCACTGAGACAGACAACTACACGTGTATTAAGAACCTGTTAAACTAAGAACCAAGACTCACTGAGACAGACAACTACACGTGTATTAAGAACCTGTTAAACTAAGAACCAAGACTCACTGAGACAGACAACTACACGTGTATTAAGAACCTGTTAAACTAAGAACCAAGACTCACTGAGACAGACAACTACACGTGTATTAAGAACCTGTTAAACTAAGAACCAAGACTCACTGAGACAGACAACTACACGTGTATTAAGAACCTGTTAAACTAAGAACCAAGACTCACTGAGACAGACAACTACACGTGTATTAAGAACCTGTTAAACTAAGAACCAAGACTCACTGAGACAGACAACTACACGTGTATTAAGAACCTGTTAAACTAAGAACCAAGACTCACTGAGACAGACAACTACACGTGTATTAAGAACCTGTTAAACTAAGAACCAAGACTCACTGAGACAGACAACTACACGTGTATTAAGAACCTGTTAAACTAAGAACCAAGACTCACTGAGACAGACAACTACACGTGTATTAAGAACCTGTTAAACTAAGAACCAAGACTCACTGAGACAGACAACTACACGTGTATTAAGAACCTGTTAAACTAAGAACCAAGACTCACTGAGACAGACAACTACACGTGTATTAAGAACCTGTTAAACTAAGAACCAAGACTCACTGAGACAGACAACTACACGTGTATTAAGAACCTGTTAAACTAAGAACCAAGACTCACTGAGACAGACAACTACACGTGTATTAAGAACCTGTTAAACTAAGAACCAAGACTCACTGAGACAGACAACTACACGTGTATTAAGAACCTGTTAAACTAAGAACCAAGACTCACTGAGACAGACAACAACTATTAAGAACCTGTAAACTAAGAACCAAGACTCACTGAGACAGACAACTACACGTGTATTAAGAACCTGTTAAACTAAGAACCAAGACTCACTGAGACAGACAACTACACGTGTATTAAGAACCTGTTAAACTAAGAACCAAGACTCACTGAGACAGACAACTACACGTGTATTAAGAACCTGTAAACTAAGAACCAAGACTCACTGAGACAGACAACTACACGTGTATTAAACTAAGAACCAAGACTCACTGAGACAGACAACTACACGTGTATTAAGAACCTGTTAAACTAAGAACCAAGACTCACTGAGACAGACAACTACACGTGTATTAAGAACCTGTTAAACTAAGAACCAAGACTCACTGAGACAGACAACTACACGTGTATTAAGAACCTGTTAAACTAAGAACCAAGACTCACTGAGACAGACAACTACACGTGTATTAAGAACCTGTTAAACTAAGAACCAAGACTCACTGAGACAGACAACTACACGTGTATTAAGAACCTGTTAAACTAAGAACCAAGACTCACTGAGACAGACAACTACACGTGTATTAAGAACCTGTTAAACTAAGAACCAAGACTCACTGAGACAGACAACTACACGTGTATTAAGAACCTGTTAAACTAAGAACCAAGACTCACTGAGACAGACAACTACACGTGTATTAAGAACCTGTTAAACTAAGAACCAAGACTCACTGAGACAGACAACTACACGTGTATTAAGAACCTGTTAAACTAAGAACCAAGACTCACTGAGACAGACAACTACACGTGTATTAAGAACCTGTTAAACTAAGAACCAAGACTCACTGAGACAGACAACTACACGTGTATTAAGAACCTGACTCACTAAGAACCAAGACTCACTGAGACAGAACAGTATTAAGAACCTGTTAAACTAAGAACCAAGACTCACTGAGACAGACAACTACACGTGTATTAAGAACCTGTTAAACTAAGAACCAAGACTCACTGAGACAGACAACTACACGTGTATTAAGAACCTGTTAAACTAAGAACCAAGACTCACTGAGACAGACAACTACACGTGTATTAAGAACCTGTTAAACTAAGAACCAAGACTCACTGAGACAGACAACTACACGTGTATTAAGAACCAAGACTCACTGAGACAGACAACTACACGTGTATTAAGAGCCAAGACTCACTGAGACAGAAAACTACACGTGTATTAAGAACCTGTTAAACTAAGAACCAAGACTCACTGAGACAGACAACTACACGTGTATTAAGAACCTGTAAACTAAGAACCAAGACTCACTGAGACAGACAACTACACGTGTATTAAGAACCTGTTAAACTAAGAACCAAGACTCACTGAGACAGACAACTACATTAAGAACCTGTTAAACTAAGAACCAAGACTCACTGAGACAGACAACTACACGTGTATTAAGAACCTGTTAAACTAAGAACCAAGACTCACTGAGACAGACAACTACACGTGTATTAAGAACCTGTTAAACTAAGAACCAAGACTCACTGAGACAGACAACTACACGTGTATTAAGAACCTGTTAAACTAAGAACCAAGACTCACTGAGACAGACAACTACACGTGTATTAAGAACCTGTTAAACTAAGAACCAAGACTCACTGAGACAGACAACTACACGTGTATTAAGAACCTGTTAAACTAAGAACCAAGACTCACTGAGACAGACAACTACACGTGTATTAAGAACCTGTTAAACTAAGAACCAAGACTCACTGAGACAGACAACTACACGTGTATTAAGAACCTGTTAAACTAAGAACCAAGACTCACTGAGACAGACAACTACACGTGTATTAAGAACCTGTTAAACTAAGAACCAAGACTCACTGAGACAGACAACTACACGTGTATTAAGAACCTGTTAAACTAAGAACCAAGACTCACTGAGACAGACAACTACACGTGTATTAAGAACCTGTTAAACTAAGAACCAAGACTCACTGAGACAGACAACTACACGTGTATTAAGAACCTGTTAAACTAAGAACCAAGACTCACTGAGACAGACAACTACACGTGTATTAAGAACCTGTTAAACTAAGAACCAAGACTCACTGAGACAGACAACTACACGTGTATTAAGAACCTGTTAAACTAAGAACCAAGACTCACTGAGACAGACAACTACACGTGTATTGAGACAGAACCACGTGTATTAAGAACCTAAACTAAGAACCAAGACTCACTGAGACAGACAACTACATGTACCTTAAGAACCAAGACTCACTGAGACAGACAACTACACGTGTATTAAGAACCTGTTAAACTAAGAACCAAGACTCACTGAGACAGACAACTACACGTGTATTAAGAACCTGTTAAACTAAGAACCAAGACTCACTGAGACAGACAACTACACGTGTATTAAGAACCTGTTAAACTAAGAACCAAGACTCACTGAGACAGACAACTACACGTGTATTAAGAACCAAGACTCACTGAGACAGACAACTACACGTGTATTAAGAACCTGTTAAACTAAGAACCAAGACTCACTGAGACAGACAACTACACGTGTATTAAGAACCTGTTAAACTAAGAACCAAGACTCACTGAGACAGACAACTACACGTGTATTAAGAACCAAGACTCACTGAGACAGACAACTACACGTGTATTAAGAACCTGTTAAACTAAGAACCAAGACTCACTGAGACAGACAACTACACGTGTATTAAGAACCTGTTAAACTAAGAACCAAGACTCACTGAGACAGACAACTACACGTGTATTAAGAACCTGTTAAACTAAGAACCAAGACTCACTGAGACAGACAACTACACGTGTATTAAGAACCTGTTAAACTAAGAACCAAGACTCACTGAGACAGACAACTACACGTGTATTAAGAACCTGTTAAACTAAGAACCAAGACTCACTGAGACAGACAACTACACGTGTATTAAGAACCTGCTAAACTAAGAACCAAGACTCACTGAGACAGACAACTACACGTGTATTAAGAACCTGTTAAACTAAGAACCAAGACTCACTGAGACAGACAACTACACGTGTATTAAGAACCTGTTAAACTAAGAACCAAGACTCACTGAGACAGACAACTACACGTGTATTAAGAACCTGTTAAACTAAGAACCAAGACTCACTGAGACAGACAACTACACGTGTATTAAGAACCTGTTAAACTAAGAACCAAGACTCACTGAGACAGACAACTACACGTGTATTAAGAACCAAGACTCACTGAGACAGACAACTACACGTGTATTAAGAACCTGTTAAACTAAGAACCAAGACTCACTGAGACAGACAACTACACGTGTACTAAAAACCTGTTAAACTAAGAACCAAGACTCACTGAGACAGACAACTGTACGTGTATTAAGAACCTATTAAACTAAGAACCAAGACTTACTGAGACAGAACTACACGTGTATTAAGAACCTGCTAAACTAAGAACCAAGACTCACTGAGACAGACAACTACACGTGTATTAAGAACCAAGACCCACTGAGACAGACAACTACACGTGTATTAAGAACCTGCTAAACTAAGAACCAAGACTCACTGAGACAGACAACTACACGTGTATTAAGAACCTGTTAAACTAAGAACCAAGACTCACTGAGACAGACAACTATAGATGTATTAAGAACCAAGACTCACTGAGACAGACAACTACATGTGTATTAAGAACCAAGCTCACTGAGACAGACAACTACACGTGTATTAAGAACCTGTTAAACTAAGAACCAAGACTCACTGAGACAGAACTACACGTGTATTAAGAACCAAGACTCACTGAGACAGACAAGTACACGTGTATTAAGAACCTGCTAAACTAAGAACCTGCTAATCTAAGAACCAAGACTCACTGAGACAGACAACTATACGTGTATTAAGAACCTGTTAAACTAAGAACCAAGACTCACTGAGACAGACAACTACACGTGTATTAAGAACCTGTTAAACTAAGAACCAAGACTCACTGAGACAGACAACTACACGTGTATTAAGAACCTGTTAAACTAAGAACCAAGACTCACTGAGACAGACAACTACACGTGTATTAAGAACCTGTTAAACTAAGAACCAAGACTCACTGAGACAGACAACTACACGTGTATTAAGAACCTGCTAAACTAAGAACCAAGACTCACTGAGACAGACAACTACACGTGTATTAAGAACCAAGACTCACTGAGACAGACAACTACACGTGTATTAAGAACCTGTTAAACTAAGAACCAAGACTCACTGAGACAGACAACTACACGTGTATTAAGAACCTGTTAAACTAAGAACCAAGACTCACTGAGACAGACAACTACACGTGTATTAAGAACCTGCTAAACTAAGAACCAAGACTCACTGAGACAGACAACTATACGTGTATTAAGAACCTGTTAAACTAAGAACCAAGACTCACTGAGACAGACAACTACACGTGTATTAAGAACCTGTTAAACTAAGAACCAAGACTCACTGAGACAGACAACCATACGTGTATTAAGAACCTGTTAAACTAAGAACCAAGACTCACTGAGACAGAACAACACGTGTATTAAGAACCTGTTAAACTAAGAACCAAGACTCACTGAGACAGACAACTACACGTGTATTAAGAACCTGTTAAACTAAGAACCAAGACTCACTGAGACAGACAACTACACGTGTATTAAGAACCTGCTAAACTAAGAACCAAAACTCACTGAGACAGACAACTATACGTGTATTAAGAACCTGTTAAACTAAGAACCAAGACTCACTGAGACAAACAACTACACGTGTATTAAGAACCTGTTAAACTAAGAACCAAGACTCACTGAGACAGACAACCATACGTGTATTAAGAACCTGTTAAACTAAGAACCAAGACTCACTGAGACAGAACAACACGTGTATTAAGAACCTGCTAAACTAAGAACCAAGACTCACTGAGACAGACAACTACACGTGTATTAAGAACCTGCTAAACTAAGAACCAAGACTCACTGAGACAGACAACTACACGTGTATTAAGAACCAAGACTCACTGAGACAGATAACTACACATGTATTAAGAACCAAGACTCACTGAGACAGACAACTACACGTGTATTAAGAACCTGTTAAACTAAGAACCAAGACTCACTGAGACAGACAACTACACGTGTATTAAGAACCTGTTAAACTAAGAACCAAGACTCACTGAGACAGACAACTACACGTGTATTAAGAACCTGTTAAACTAAGAACCAAGACTCACTGAGACAGAACTACACGTGTATTAAGAACCTGTTAAACTAAGAACCAAGACTCACTGAGACAGAACTACACGTGTATTAAGAACCTGCTAAACTAAGAACCAAGACTCACTGAGACAGACAACTACACGTGTATTAAGAACCAAGACTCACTGAGACAGACAACTACACGTGTATTAAGAACCTGTTAAACTAAGAACCAAGACTCACTGAGACAGACAACTACACGTGTATTAAGAACCTGCTAAACTAAGAACCAAGACTCACTGAGACAGACAACTATACGTGTATTAAGAACCAAGACTCACTGAGACAGACAACTACACGTGTATTAAGAACCAAGACTCACTGAGACAGACAACTACACGTGTATTAAGAACCTGTTAAACTAAGAACCAAGACTCACTGAGACAGACAACTACACGTGTATTAAGAACCTGTTAAACTAAGAACCAAGACACACTGAGACAGACAACTATACATGTATTAAGAACCAAGACTCACTGAGACAGACAACTACACGTGTATTAAGAACCTGTTAAACTAAGAACCAAGACACACTGAGACAGACAACTATACATGTATTAAGAACCAAGACTCACTGAGACAGACAACTACACGTGTATTAAGAACCTGTTAAAGTAAGAACCAAGACTCACTGAGACAGACAACTACACGTGTATTAAGAACCTGTTAAACTAAGAACCAAGACTCACTGAGACAGACAACTACACGTGTATTAAGAACCAGGACTCACTGAGACAGACAACTACACGTGTATTAAGAACCTGTTAAACTAAGAACCAAGACTCACTGAGACAGACAACTACACGTGTATTAAGAACCTGTTAAACTAAGAACCAAGACTCACTGAGACAGACAAGTACACGTGTATTAAGAACCTGGTAAACTAAGAACCAAGACTCACTGAGACAGACAACTACACGTGTATTAAGAACCTGCTAAACTAAGAACCAAAACTCACTGAGACAGACAACTACACGTGTATTAAGAACCAAGACTCACTGAGACAGACAAATACACGTGTATTAAGAACCTGTAAAACTAAGAACCAAGACTCACTGAGACAAACAACTACACGTGTATTAAGAACCTGTTAAACTAAGAACCAAGACTCACTGAGACAGACAACTACACGTGTATTAAGAACCTGCTAAACTAAGAACCAAGACTCACTGAGACAGACAACTATACGTGTATTAAGAACCTGTTAAACTAAGAACCAAGACTCACTGAGACAGACAACTATACGTGTATTAAGAACCTGTTAAACTAAGAACCAAGACTCACTGAGACAGACAACTATACGTGTATTAAGAACCAAGACTCACTGAGACAGACAACTACACGTGTATTAAGAACCTGTTAAACTAAGAACCAAGACACACTGAGACAGACAACTATACATGTATTAAGAACCAAGACTCACTGAGACAGACAACTACACGTGTATTAAGAACCTGTTAAAGTAAGAACCAAGACTCACTGAGACAGACAACTACACGTGTATTAAGAACCTGTTAAACTAAGAACCAAGACTCACTGAGACAGACAACTACACGTGTATTAAGAACCTGTTAAACTAAGAACCAAGACTCACTGAGACAGACAACTACACGTGTATTAAGAACCTGCTAAACTAAGAACCAAGACTCACTGAGACAGACAACTACACGTGTATTAAGAACCAAGACTCACTGAGACAGACAACTACACGTGTATTAAGAACCTGTTAAACTAAGAACCAAGACTCACTGAGACAGACAACTACACGTGTATTAAGAACCTGTTAAACTAAGAACCAAGACTCACTGAGACAGACAACAACACGTGTATTAAGAACCTGCTAAACTAAGAACCAAGACTCACTGAGACAGACAACTATACGTGTATTAAGAACCTGTTAAACTAAGAACCAAGACTCACTGAGACAGACAACTATACGTGTATTAAGAACCTGTTAAACTAAGAACCAAGACTCACTGAGACAGACAACTACACGTGTATTAAGAACCTGTTAAACTAAGAACCAGTACTCACTGAGACAGACAACTACACGTGTATTAAGAACCTGCTAAACTAAGAACCAAGACTCACTGAGACAGACAACTATACGTGTATTAAGAACCTGTTAAACTAAGAACCAAGACTCACTGAGACAGACATCTACACGTGTATTAAGAACCTGTTAAACTAAGAACCAAGACTCACTGAGACAGAACTACACGTCTATTAAGAACCTGCTAAACTAAGAACCAAGACTCACTGAGACAGACAACTACACGTGTATTAAGAACCTGCTAAACTAAGAACCAAGACTCACTGAGACAGACAACTACACGTGTATTAAGAACCAAGACTCACTGAGACAGACAACTATACGTGTATTAAGAACCTGTTAAACTAAGAACCAAGATTCACTGAGACAAACAACTACACGTGTACTAAAAACCTGTTAAATTAAGAACCAAGACTCACTGAGACAGACAACTGTACGTGTATTAAGAACCTGTTAAGCTAAGAACCAAGACTTACTGAGACAGAACTACACGTGTATTAAGAACCTGCTAAACTAAGAACCAAGACTCACTGAGACAGACAACTACACGTGTATTAAGAACCAAGACCCACTGAGACAGACAACTACACGTGTATTAAGAACCTGCTAAACTAAGAACCAAGACTCACTGAGACAGACAACTACACGTGTATTAAGAACCTGTTAAACTAAGAACCAAGACTCACTGAGACAGACAACTATAGATGTATGAAGAACCAAGACTCACTGAGACAGACAACTACATGTGTATTAAGAACCAAGCTCACTGAGACAAACAACTACACGTGTATTAAGAACCTGTTAAACTAAGAACCAAGACTCACTGAGATAGACAACTACACGTGTATTAAGAACCTGTTAAACTAAGAACCAAGACTCACTGAGACAGACAACTACACGTGTATTAAGAACCTGTTAAACTAAGAAGCAAGACTCACTGAGACAGAACTACACGTGTATTAAGAACCAAGACTCACTGAGACAGACAAGTACACGTGTATTAAGAACCTGCTAAACTAAGAACCAAGACTCACTGAGACAGACAACTATACGTGTATTAAGAACCTGCTAAACTAAGAACCAAGACTCACTGAGACAGACAACTATACGTGTATTAAGAACCTGTTAAACTAAGAACCAAGACTCACTGAGACAGAACTACACGTGTATTAAGAACCTGCTAAACTAAGAACCAAGACTCACTGAGACAGACAACTATACGTGTATTAAGAACCTGTTAAACTAAGAACCAAGACTCACTGAGACAGACAACTACACGTGTATTAAGAACCTGTTAAACTAAGAACCAAGACTCACTGAGACAGACAACTACACGTGTATTAAGAACCTGCTAAACTAAGAACCAAGACTCACTAAGACAGACAACCATACGTGTATTAAGATCCTGTTAAACTAAGAACCAAGACTCACTGAGACAGAACTACACGTGTATTAAGAACCTGCTAAACTAAGAACCAAGACTCACTGAGACAGACAACTACACGTGTATTAAGAACCTGCTAAACTAAGAACCAAGACTCACTGAGACAGACAACTACACGTGTATTAAGAACCTGTTAAACTAAGAACCAAGACTCACTGAGACAGACAACTACACGTGTATTAAGAACCTGTTAAACTAAGAACCAAGACTCACTGAGACAGACAACTACACGTGTATTAAGAACCAAGACTCACTGAGACAGACAACTACACGTGTATTAAGAACCTGTTAAACTAAGAACCAAGACTCACTGAGACAGACAACTACACGTGTATTAAGAACCTGCTAAACTAAGAACCAAGACTCACTGAGACAGACAACTATACGTGTATTAAGAACCTGTTAAACTAAGAACCAAGACTCACTGAGACAAACAACTACACGTGTATTAAGAACCTGTTAAACTAAGAACCAAGACTCACTGAGACAGAACTACACGTGTATTAAGAACCTGTTAAACTAAGAACCAAGACTCACTGAGACAGTCAACTACACGTGTATTAAGAACCTGTTAAACTAAGAACCAAGACTCACTGAAACAAACAACTACACGTGTATTAAGAACCTGTTAAACTAAGAACCAAGACTCACTGAGACAGATAACTACACGTGGATTCGGAAACTGTTAAACCGAGCACTAAGATTAAATGAGACATAATTACTTGGATATCCGACTTTTCTGGAAGTGAGGCTTTCTTATATTGAACTAATCTATAAGACTGAGAGAGATTTCTTTTTGGGACTATGGAAGGTTGGAAAAGAGGAACAGCTAAACTTGGTTTAATGTTTTCGCATCTCTAAATTTGGAGGCGAGACGCGGTATGACAAACAGCATTCCTCAGTATATTTAATTGGAAAAACATCCAGGAAACGTTAGAGAGTTCCCTAACTATTCTGTAGGTGCTTTCCATATAATTTTAGATACGAACTGCTATTTGAAAACAAAATCCGTTATCATTTACAATATTGTATTGTGTGTAACGGTTTTAACTTACATACCTTTCACTTCTGGAGTTTCCTGGTTTCTTTGTAACGGGGATAAAAACTTCTAATATGTTAGTGCGTAAGTTAGAGAAAGCGTCCAAACAGGTTTAAATCGGTCTATTCTCTAAACAAGCATTAACAAGGAAACCCGTCTAGTATAGCTAAGTTTCGAAAAAGATAGCTGAGTTTTTCTTTCTGTGTTAGTACAACCTCACTAATTAACTTACCTCGTTCTGGTGACGAGATTGTCCATCCGATCATCGGCATCTTCGTATTGACGAAATCGAAACGGTTGCGACAACAATTGACGTTTCGGACAGAGGAAGCTAGAATTAAACGAACGTGATTTCTATCCGACTTTTTAACTGTTCTCTGTATCGGTGGTGATATTACTGGATATGAGCGCCCTCTATTGTCATTGAAGTGTCAATGGTGACTGCAAACGGATCAATAGCTTTGGCCCAGAGAAAAAGCTTTTGTGCGTGTCTGAGGAAAAAGTGAACTTTCAAAAGTGAAGGTGCATAGATACAATAAGGAGATAAACCCGTTTTGATTGGTTGAGAGAACAAAGAAACAAATATAGTCCTACAGTTACAAGTCGTGCATGAAACTGATGTCTTACTACCGAGAAATTATCCATAATCTGCACTTTTTTATTGTTCGGAAGAATATTGTTTTGATAAAGTAAATACACTATACTCTACCGAGTACTAATGGTGTGGATGTCTAGTTAATATACGTGGGTGTAGGTTAAAACCCTGTATACTTACAGATAGAAAATAGACTCTTTACAATGCTTTATTTTCAGATATTCTAATAAACTGATTGTTTGTGCTTAGGCACAAGGTAACACAAAGGTCTCTCTGTTCTCTGCCAATCATGGATATCGAAAAAATTCCTTGTCTTTTAAGTCCACAGAAACACCGCCGAGCCACTGGTGGACCTTTAATTATTTAAGGGTAAACTTAATTGTTTAAAACTTAAAATTGAAGGTAGTCCTTTCGGGAACATTATTTCTTCTTATTCTGATATAAATATAAATATATGTTCCTTTGAGAAAAAGCTAGTAATGGTGTGGCTGTTCGGACAAATTTGATATTTCTTTGAAAATACATCTTGGTTATTGTATTTATCTGTACGTGCTGAATTGAGAAAGTTTCGTTTGTTTTGAATTTCACGCAAAGCTACACGAGGACTATCTGCGCTCTACTTTTGCACTGTAAGACTAGAGGGGAAGGCAACTTGTCATCACCATCCACCGTCTTCTCTTTGGCTACTTGGGATTGAACGTCACATTATAACACCCCCACGGCTGAAAGGGCGAGCATGTTTGATGTGATGGGGATTCGAACCCGCGATCATCAGATTACGAATTGAGTGCCTTAACCACTTGCGATGATTTATACTTTACTGTTTGTAAATATTAAATTTGAATTTTTGCCTTTTAAAAATATTTAAAGAAAAATACAGAAATGTATTAAACAATCTCCCTCGCTTTAGAAATTGTTTATCCCCAATGATTTAATTAGTTCTGTTTTTAATTACTAAAACTTTTTTAAATTATTAATTCTCTCTGACCTGTCCATAATTAACCTTTCCTTGCGAAGATCTGACATCAAAAGGAAACGTTCAATTTATATGAAATATTTCTTTAGTACACTCCCTACAATTAATACAGTTCTATCAGGAAATAAGAGTATATACGTTACGGTAGGGCAGTGATCCGTCATGATTTTGGTGGAAATCAAACCAATCGTGCAAGTTTTTACAAGAGAACTGGAACTGAAAAAGAAACGAGCCTACTGCGACGAAATAACTTTCACGACGTGATTTCTTTCACAAAATAAAAATAACCATAAAAAATTTAGAATAGTTAGTAAAGTCTTCAGAAAGATAATGTACTTTCGTTTATCTTAGTCGTGACCTATTAAAAAAACAGTATTTTTCAGTAGTTTGAAACATATCTCTGAATAGTATCTTAGCTTTCGTTGTACAAGTTTTTCGATTTTGTCTGTGCGCCCTCACATTATTGAGCTCCAGTAAGTGTTTTTTCATACTTTTGTACTTGTTTTTGTCAGCAACCCGTGTCGTATTTAGCATTCTGTACCTATTATTTAATAAACCAGAAGCGATGTAATTCTGTATTATTTGGAAAAATTCGTTCAATTGACTTACCCTTCAAACTTTGGCATTTCAATATGTCTTTCTTCGTCACGGTAAGGATGCTGGTGACATTTATGTTTCAGTTTGATAAGAATGGGTTTTAACATCAAAAATAAATTCTAAATCACGCTGAAAATCTTGATATATAAAGTACACATAACTTTTAAAATATTATCGTTTTTCTGTAATAATCTAAAAATATTTGAATATTGTGACTTTTTATCTTGTCTGTTGATTAAGGCTTGTTTTTCTCAAAATGCTGTCGTCCGCCTGGACGGCAATAAGCCTTTGGATTTACAACGCTAAAACCAGGGGTTCGATTATCCTCGATGGACACAGGAGAGAGTCCGTTGTGGCTTTGCTATAAGAAAACACGCATTGTAAATGCCAGTGTCGCCCTCCTGTGGCATAACGGTACGCCTGCGGACTTACATCACTAGAAATCGGGTTTCGATACCTGTGGAGGGTAGACCACAAATAGTTCAAACAAAAAAAAAAACGAATCACGTGTGATTCACCTGAGTTAGCTCCCTGTTTTGCAGCGGTGAAACTAAAGATTTATAACACAAAAATGCTAGGTTCTATCCCTGCGGTAAGTACAATGAAGCTAGTTCATTTAATATAAAATAGTTCATGTGATATGTATATATGTATTTGATGTTTACTTTTATTAATATTTTTTCAATTTTTATGTTTTTATATTTATAGTTCCAATTTAATGTCAGACTTCTTTACTGAAATTTTATATCGGGGCTCAAAAGTGGTCTCCTGACAGGGTATTTGTTAGCTACAGTTTAATTGCACTCAGGGACAGGTATTGTTTTGTAATAGATATCGCCAATTTGTTTTTCTTTATTGTTATTTCATATTGCTCCGCGAACTTAAAGCACAAATGGCTATGAGTATTATAGTGAAATCTGGGCAGTGTAACTTAACTTATTATTGTGTAGTTTTACGTTTATTTGACTACTTAACAAATAACAGCGACTGTGTAACCGTTAACACCCAAGGTTAAAGCGTCCTGTAGCAAACAAAATATCTAATTTTTTTGTTTTTGAATTTTGCGCAAAGCTACTCAAGGGCTATCTGCGCTAGCCGTCCTTGTTGTTTGATTACAACAGCCCTAAAGTTGACGGTGATGTTGTTACTATTTGATTCTCTCTAATCTGTTAGATGCAGACGGAAGGCAGCACTACACAACTATCTGTAAGTTTGAACTAATAAACTAGAGTGAAGACTACACCATAACTTAGCTGTCCATAAGTTAGCAGCGCAAAGCTAGAGGGAAGGCAACTAGTCATCACCACCAACCGCCAACCTTTTGGCTACTCTTTTACCAACGAATAGTGGGATTGACTGTCACGTTATAACATCCCCACGGCATGTTTGTTACGACGGGGATTCGAATCCGCGACCCTCAGATTATGAGTCGAACGCCTTAACGCGCCTGGTCGTGCCGGGCCTAACATCTAAATTAAAACATGAAAAACACAGTATACAACAACGCTTTCTCATGGTATGATATTTTAGTAGGTAACAGTTTGTGAAAAATAAAAGATAAAATAATAATAATTAGGACACATCAACACATTAATCTGTTGTAGTAACAGAGTTCTCTGTGACCAAAAAGCTGCACAGAAGGCTGTGCTCGCTCCGACTATGGAAACCCAATCTTATGCGTTGCTGGAAAGGAATAAGTATATTCCGTTATTGTTATTACTATATGATAAAACTTGTATATGTTTTGATTCGGAGTGGTTTAAGTTTGTACTGGTGGACGAATCACATCGTATTTTCAGAGCAATTTCATGGTCCAGACTCCAGTTATCTGCAGAGACGCCGTCAGCTTCGGTGCTTTGGCCCCACGAAGCAGCTGTTTTTTTCTGAAAATAATTAAATCATAATAACAGTGTAATAAATTTTCAGGGCACTGTGAAATACGCCCAGTCAATGAGAGCCCAATGCCCCCAGACGCCCATGCTTCTCGATATTAAAAATGTATCAAGTCTTTATTTGAGTTTATTGACATTATGTGATACACCAACAGCGTAGAGCGAGTAAGTCTTAACCTGTTCAGTGCCGTAGACGAGATAACTCGTCCAAGCCGATCGGTAAAACAGTGCCACGGACGAGTTAATTCGTTCTCAATAATACCTAACTTCAACGCTAGATGTCAGCACCATACATGACTTTGACCTACTTACGAATTGTTTCACTTTCGATCCAAAATGGCGTCACGAGAAAGTTACAAAATGAAGAAGCATTAGAGTTGCATTGTAGCAGATGAAATACTTGGCAGTCAACAGGTTAAAGGCCCTGAAAATAAGTTTATTTAATTGCTAACTGAAGTGTCTGGCTTCATTCGGGTTATTAGATTGATATTTTATTGGTCGACTATGTGTGTGTGTGTGTTTTGAACTTATTTTGACCTACCTCCAAAAATATTTTCTAATATTTTTTTTTTCAAAAGCCCATATAATTTCATTGATTTTGTTGTATTATAAAAATATGTTACAGGTTTAAAAAATTGTTTTTTGAATCTAAATATTTTATCAAAGCACTGAGAATTTCACGTCACATTCTACATTATCACGTCACATTCTATATTATCACAATGTTTCTCGACTTTGTTGTCCTTGCAGTGCCACAGGATAGACAGTGTTGGCTGCTTCCGAGAAGAAAAGGTTCTTACCAGTGCCGACCAACATAAAGGTGTCCATAAACAAAGTGTGAACTTTGGGCGTTCAAACCAACAACCATTAGTAACTGACCATGCGCCGTGTTGGTGCTCATGAAAATCCCGAGTGGAACTGAAGCTGCAGGAACTGATATAAGAGGGCGTAATTGTTTACCACTGTTCTTTTTTTAATTGATAGAAAATCTCTGTATGTTATTCATTCAGTAAGTGAGGGTAAGAAAACATGGTACTTTTATATAGACAATCAGTAAGCAAAATTATGTGGCTTAAGAAATTTAAATTGTGTTTTCTTATAGCAAACCAACATCGGGCTATCTGCTAAGACCACCGAGGGGAATCGAACCCCTGATTTTAGCGTTGTAAGTCCGTAGACTTACTGCTGTACTAGCGGGGTGGCGTTAAATTGGCTGTTTGTGTTTTCTTATAGCAAAGCCACATCGGGCTATCTGCTGAGGCCACCGAGGAGAATCGAACCCCTTATATTAGCGTTGTAAATCCGTAGACTTACCGCTGTACTAGCGGGGTGGCGTTAAATGGGCTGTTTGTGTTTTCTTATAGAAAAGCCACATCGGGCTATCTGCTGAGCCCACCGAGGAGAATCGAACCCCTTATATTAGCGTTGTAAATCCGTAGCCATACGGCTGTACTAGCAGGAGAGCATTAAATTGGCAAAAATGTTCTTATCAAATCTCAACACTAATACCCAGGTTCGCATCTTTAATATGCGTAAAAAGAGATTCCCAGCTCATGCAGCTGTTGTGGTCACACACACGTGTATACAGACACGTTCTTTTATTATTAGATTTCTAACGTTTACCTACGTCATGTGTACGTACCAGAACATCTTGGTTTTAACCAGTTTACAGGCGATTATTAAAATAAAAAGAACGAGGGATTAGCGACTTTCCCACACAAGATAGAAAGAAAAATATCCAAATACTCTTGAAACTATAGTACCGATACATAAGACGTATTCATGTTACATATAACACATTTATATATATATAAGCAACTCAGAGACTAAATTCTATGATTAATATGTGAAATTAATTGTCAGCAGTGTGGGTGTGGTCTAAATCTGTATACATAATGATGGATATAAAATGAAACACACAACTATATTCAAAATAATAATGCTTCAGTAAGTAGAATATTCATTATAAAGCAAGAGATCTATCTGGCAAGAGATCTATCTGGATTTATTGGCATAAAACGATAGTCATAAAATACGGGGAATCACTGATAAACATCACAACGAAAAGCACGTGCGTCAATCAGAAGGTTACCTAGCTACGCAGTTGCCCGAGGTAAAGTAAGGTTTATAACTTTCGTCATGCAATGTGGTGATAACATGTTAAACACGTCTTCAGCTGCTATGATACCATCTCTGTGAACCCGGGCGTGGCCCAAAGTTGGCTTCCCTAGGGATTCGAGAGAGATGACAGTCAAATCCTGTTATTTGATTACAACAGCCCTAAAGTTGACGGTGATGTTGTTACTGTTTGATTCTCTCTAATCTGTTAGTTCTAGACGGAAGGCAGCACTACACAACTATCTGTACTAGCCGTCTGTAAGTAATAGACTGGAGTGAAGACTACACAATAACTATCTGCGCTAGCTGTCCATAATTTAGCAGCGCAAAACTTGAGGGAAGGCAACTAGTGATCACCACCCACCGCCAACTCTTGACGGATTCGAATCATCAAATATGCACGAGGGCTATCTACGCTAAATGTTCCTAATTTAGCAGTGTAAGACTAGAAGGAAGGCAGCTTGTCATCACCACCCACCAACAACTCTCTGGCTACTCTTTTACTAACGAATAGTGGGATTGACCGTAACATTACAATGCCCACGCGGTTGAAAGGACGAGCATGTTTGGTGTGACGGGGATTCGAACCCGTGATCCTCAGATTACGAGTCGAGCGCCTTTAGCTCTTGGCCATGCCGGGTCTCTCAACAATGTACACACAACAATTTGATAGTCGTATAACACTGATAACAAGCCCATTTTAAGACAACCCACGTGGCTAATACGTTAAGCTTAACCTGAAGATATGCACATTATTTGAATATAAGCGCACAGTTATACAATGGACTGTCTGTGCTATCTCCTCTAAAAGTATCAAAGCCCATCTTTTTTGCGCTATAAATTTCCGAACTTACGGCTGAACCACTTAGAAGTTAGATTATAGATTGAATTTACATAAATAGATTTGTTTATTTGTTTGGTCTGAGCACAAAGTTGTGTAATGGGAAATCGAACCCAGAATTTTATCTTTATAAGCTTTCCATCGTAGGATTACATGCTCTGGGCTGGCTGTTCATTGAGGAAAATTTGAAATTTATAGCGTAAAATGCACATTGAGAATTCTTCCCCTTGATGAGCACGTCACGAATTTCCACACTATAGGCGGCGTGTTCGGCGTGAGAGTGTCCCCCACCTTTTTTTTCAAACTCAAGCGAAAGTAGCAGTCTTCGTTTGAATTATTAGGTTGAGAGTGTTTATATTCTGAACCCATTATAACATAAAAATATAGCCTATATACTTCTATTAATAAGAAAAGTGACAAAAACCTATTGTTACTAAAACGCAATGATTTTCCTATTTATTAGGAGTTGTTGCTTAAGTAACCACTTTGTTTCTATGTGGTTTTATTTTGCCAACTTGCATCGCGGAAATGATTAGTAATAATTACCCAGTTGTGCACTCATGAGGTTTTTTTTTCCTACTGGAGCTATGGTGATCACACAGACAAGCATGCGCATGAGCGCAAATGCATGTCTTTATGTAATTGCCATTTATAATATAAGCAACCACTTTTTTTTTTTCTACGCAGTTTTCGCTAGCCTGCCTCATAAAAAGTTTTGTGCACGCACGTGAATAAGTAACAATACCCAGGTCCACGCACAAAGCTACTCGAGGGCTATCTGCGCTAGCCATTCTTAATTTAGCAGTGTAAGACGAGAGGGAAGGCAGCTAGTCATCACCACCCACCGCCAACTCTTGGGCTACTCTCTTACCAACGAATAGTGGGATTGACCGTCACATTATAACGCCCCCACGGCTGAAAGGACGAGCATGTTTGGCGCGATGGGGATGCGAACCCGCGACCCTCAGATTACGAGTCGCACGCCTTAACACGCTTGGCCATGCCGGGCCTTTCCCACTGAGAACAAAGATCATGAGAACTCACTTATTACTCATTCATTTACCACTTCACTGATTCTCATATTTACTGTCGCTGTTGTTTACTACGTATGACACAAAGCTGCTCATTTATTACACCAACGTGCGTCTTCTGGATATATTACGTCATAATTACATTTACCTTCCTTGAGCAAATACCTAAATTAAAGCGTTTAAAACAACACTTACAACAATGGTTGTTGCTGTTTGTTATTAATCACAAAAGAATATCTATATGCTGCCAACCACGGGCATCGAAACCCGGTTTCCAGCAGTATAAGTCCGCAAACATACTGCTGTGCCACTGGTGGAGGGGGGGGGTCATGTGAAAGGTTATTGTTAACCTGAATAATAAACGAAAGTCCACATACACAGTGATGCTGAGTCCTAACGGACTTATCTGTAACTCTCTGTGAATAATTTAAGCATTTCTCACCATGTCCTGGTAAAGGTGAATTTCATACAAACCCTCACGAGAGGTATCAGTGCTAGCCGTCCCTAATTTAGCAGTGTAAGGCTAGAGGGAAGGCAGTTAGTCGTCACCACCCACTGCCAACTCTTAGGCTACTCTTTTACTAACGAATAGTGGGATTGACCGAAATATTATAACATCTCTACGGCTGAAAGAGCGAGAACAGTTTGGTGTGACAGGAATTCGAACCCGCGACCCTCAGATTACGAGTAGGGCGCCTTAACCACCTGACCATGTATCCTGATAAAAGTAATTATTTGTACTCTCTCGAAAATAATCTCACCGGTTTCTTAAAGAAGAACCTTACTGCAGTTCACCAAAACTGATAGGTCAAGGGTAAACATGATCTACACATTACTTGGAGATTAAAAAAATCAAAACGAATCCTCCAGCGGATACTTTTCAACATTTCTCATTTCATTATTCGTGGCAATTTATCTGGAAAAAAATATTTTAAAAATAAATTTCACTTATTAATATCACCAGGGTTCGCTCGAGTGGCCTTGATTAATGATTGGAAAATGCACACCAGATGATGCTGTTATTCAGTTTTCCCACACTTGTACTTCAGTTTGTAGTGGTATAGGTACGGTTTCATGGAAAACTAAAGCAAAAATACAATGAAAGACAGCTAAGTCAAAAAATTATTCTTTACACAAATATTCACGGTCTACAAATTTGGCTATTTTAAAAGATTATTCAAAAAGGGAAAATAGGGATCTTCTAAAAATTGCCCGAAATAACAAATGTGATTTAAAATGAAAATACAACTGCCAAGAAAAAGTAAGCAAACAAACTTAAGGTTTGACACACAGTACCGATTTGTTTCATCAAGCTACAAATCCCTGTTTTGACTCCATCTCTAAAAAACTGTAACATTTATCAACTTGTTTGTTCAGTTTCTTCCGATTGAATTTTCCATCCAGCTTTTATATTTTAATTTTTATACGGTCCCTATTTCCATTTTTAAATTAATAGTTTTTGATTACCTTATTTATCTAACGTTTTATATCCATCATGAATATAAATCTTTAAAATAACAACACTGTCGTAATTCAGTTTTATTTTGATGAAATACATAGTTGGCGTATGATGCTCTCTCGGAAAACAAATGAATCCTTTGAATTGGTTTTCAGGTGGACTGGGTGGTTGTTACTCCAGATATCACTGTTACAATATTATGATTGATACTGGTACTACATGTATGATCAACATGCCACGTGTTATGTATATGTTTGTAAAATATATTGATATACATGGGAAGTCTGAATTTGTAAGGACCAATGAACTTTACTGGAATGTTGCACGTTCTGGATTTTGTAACCATGTGAGTTTTATACGTGCATGAACACAGAATACATGTTGGCTGATATTTATATCTGTGTGTATACGTGTAGGCTTTGTAGTTTTTTGAAGCTATAAAAATGTATATATAGTTTGATTTGGTTTGAATTTCGCGCAAAGCTACACGAGGGCTATCTGCGTTTGCCGTCCCTAATTTAGCAGCGTAAGCTTAGAAGGAAGGCAGTTAGTCATCACCACCCACCGCCAACTGTTGGGCTACTATTTTACCAACGAATAGTGGGATAGACCGTCACATTATAACGCCCCCACGGCTGAAAGGGCAAGTATGTTTGGTGCGACGGGATTCGAACTCGCGACGTTTGGATTATATGATATAGAAGTATGTGTGTTGTATTGGTACCAGCAGTGTTGTCTCGCCTCTGAACCCTTGACTGATGGTTATGGGACTGCGGTGTTTACTAGCTGCCTTCCTTTAACTATATCACCTTAAAATTGGTGTGACAGGGATTCGCACCCGCGAACCTCAGATTACGAGTCGAGTGCCTTAACCACCCGGCCATGCTGGCTTCAGAACGAGTTCTAGACATTTCCCTAATATCAAGAAGGCCTGGCATGGCCTAGCGCGTTAAGGCGTGCGCTTCGTAATCTGAGGGTCGCGGGTTCGCGCCCGAGTCGCGCCAAACATGCTCGCCCTCCCAGCCGTGGGGGCGTTATAATGTGACGGTCAATCTCACTATTCGTTGGTAAAAGAGTAGCCCAAGAGTTGGCGGTAGGTGGTGATGACTAGCTGCCTTCTCTCTAGTCTGACACTGCTAAATTAGGGACGGCTAGCACAGATAGCCCTCGAGTAGCTTTGTGCGAAATTCCAAACAACAACCTAATATCAAGATGTGACGGTTAAATGGGGTAAAAAAAAAAGCTTTTGTTAAAGTTAAATGGACTGGACTTAACCATTTTTTTTTTATAATCAGAGAGATCCTGCCAAACCAATAAGAAGTGGTACAATAGTATGTATTTCATATTTCATTTATACGTCGTAAGAAAATCGATGCACTTGCTTCGTTATCACGAGCACGAAATTCAGTATAAGAAGCAGCTAAGGTTAAATAACGTCATTGTCCAATGACGCTGATGCTAGAAGCATGATGTGGTAAATGACGTAACATTTGGGGAACATTTCCCAGTTTCTGTGTAGATTACATTTACAAGCATTTTGGTCGAACATGTCGCTTTGTGATTTAATAAAAATTTACCAATATGTGAGAACGTGTGTCATTGTTTTTTTCTTCTGTAAATTATCAGAGGTGTCGCTAGGTGTCAATACGGAGCCCATACCACAAATCTCCAGTTGGTGTCGTGAAAAATCCTAATAGAAAACTACGATCGATTTTATGTCGAAACGCCGATAGTTTCTGTGCCTGTGAGCTTGGGCCTCGAATCTTTTTAAGCACCTAGCGACGCCTTTGTAAACTACACTTTCTTAGACAAAGGCTACTCATAGCGAACTGAGTTATTTATTATAACTAAAGCCATGGGCCAAAGAGTAAATAGCAGTAAAATTGTCGGATTTTGCACGAACAGCCAGTCGAATTTGGTTTCAGTTTCAATTCTCATTTTAAAACAGAACCTTTCCCAGTATATTAATAGATATAATACGTTATAATCTATAGCATATTATTTGACTTTTTATAGTCTAAAGCCAGTTACGTTTAACATTGACATAAAGTCAGATATATATCAATGTAAACACTCAGGTGTACTTGACTGTAACCTCACAAGTTAATACGAATTGCAGTGACGTATCTAAGGAGGGGGGCAAGAGGGTACATCTGTTCCCGGGCGCAGCATCGGGGTTGGGGGGCGCCAAATTGATGTTACATAATTAGGAGTTATGGTTTACATTTTGTCACGAGGGGGCGCGAAAACTTTGTCCCCAGGCGCTGAAAACCCTAGCTACGCCTCTGGAGAATTGACCCCAATTTTGGTAACTTGTTTAGGCTTATGTGGGTTTAGGGTATTTCTTAAGTGCCATTAAACTATCATTTCTAATTTTCATAGTTAATAATTGTGCCACGTGGTGACGCTTGGTGAATTCTGAATTTTTTTTTTTCCAGAGAAGTTTTTAAATACATCTACGTTTTCTTGTTTTTTCAACGTCAGAATCTGGAGCCCTTTGTGACTTTGCTCTGACACAAACATATCACAGAAATTCATATAAATATTTGTACATGTATTGACAGGAGTTTTTCATATCAAACAGTTGTACTAGGCCTAGTATGTTCCTGAGCACAGCAGTCGTGGATATAGAATGTAATGTTAGAAATATACTGAGCGAGATATTTCGATTTCTGCGATCTTGATTTTCTCGTGCTGTTACGCACGACACATTTGCACGTGGCCCAGTATGGCCAGGTGGTTAAAGCACTCGACTCATAATCCCGAGGTTCGCGGGTTCGAATCCCCGTCACACCAAACATGCTCACCTTTTCAGCCGTGGGGGCGTAATAATGTCACGGTCAATCCCACTATTTGTTGGTAAGAGTAGCCCAAGAGTTGGCGGTGGGTGTTGATAACTGGCTGCCTTTCCTCTAGTCTTACACTGCTAAATTAGGGACGGCTAGCGCAGGTAGCCCTCGTGTAGCTTTGAGCGGAATTCAAAACACCCGTTTAATAAGAATAATCTTTTGACATATTCTACAAGTTGTGATAAAAATTACGCTGGCACTGTGTTTTTTCTTTACGTTCATACCAGTTTGTTCATTGTTGATTAAAATTCACGAGAGTTGAAAACAGCATTTTAGGTCGATGTTGTATACCTTCCACGAGGGCCCGACATGGCCAGGTGGTTAGGACGCTTGGCTCGTTATCTGAGGATCACGGATTCGAATCATCAAATATGCACGAGGGCTATCTACGCTAAATGTTCCTAATTTAGCAGTGTAAGACTAAAGGGAAGGCAGCTTGTCATCACCACCCACCAACAACTCTCTGGCTACTCTTTTATCAACAAATAGTGGGATTGACCGTAACACTATAATGCCCCCACGGCTGAAAGGGCAAGCATGTTTGGTGTATTTGTATTCACGGATGAAATGCTGAGAGCATTATAACCTTATAACCTCGTGAATTTTGGCATATCCTTCAAAAAGACAGGAACACCCGTTACAACACCGCCACCTGTCGATTGCATTTGTTTAACTTTTATATCAACTCTTTTAAATCAATGCAATAGTTTTCTCCGCGTTTTTAAAAACTTTCAACACGGTTTTAAGTTTTTATGATGTATGACTCTACCTGTACTTGTTTAGAAAACCTTCCGGATCGTGTAGTGTAACAAAGCCGTCAATATTTCGAGCTTGGTTGTAACATCCACAGAGCCACACGAAGCGTTTCAGGTAGGTCACGTGATTTAGACAGGTTTTTTTTTCACCTGGTTACTGCTGTTAAATATTTGACATAATGTGTTCAGTGTTTACCTTCGCTGTTGGTGATAAGACTCGTACAATCGTGAATAACGTATTATCTATTTATTCAGTTATTTAGAAATTATGTAATTAACATTTCAACTGTTTTATTACTTAAAAAACTTAATGATTATTGTTTGAAGTAAATATAATAACTTAAGTTTAGGCTTAATACGCCACTGTTTCTGTTCGTTTACCACAACGATCCTTTAGTAACAAGTGTACTGTAGGTGAGCGAGTGTGTGTGTGATTGAACAAGAAACCCCTATCACTAAGTTAAACTTGTATTTTTATAAAATACATGGTAATATGGGTGTTGTTCTTGATTTTGCATAATTTTATCTAATTCAAATTCTTAAGTTAAGACTAGCTATGTTTACTTCAAGCTCAATAATATTAAATCAGTTTTTACTGTTTTCAGTTTCGTTCTTCGTATGTGATTTTACTTGCTATAATGAGGTATTTATAAAATTTTGAACATATGATTGTAGTCTCTACCTAATCGCATTATTTTTGTTAGCTGAAACAATGTACTTTATATATATTTTTTCCTTATAAATATTAATAAAAATCATGAGTTCCAAAGAACAGTTCTTACTGAGGGTTTTTAAATCTTTAAATAACAGAGGAGATAGTGCTTACCAGAACTATCTTGTCTTCTGTAACTAGTTTCCAATTGTACAAGTTTGCAGCTTAAATAATTGTAAGGACTGTAAATCTATAAGACTTAGTTTTTAGAAAGATACAGATAGCATGACCACTTTAAACTCACCAGCATGTTATGTTATTTTGTTTTGATTATTGAGAATTAAACAGGTTATGAACATTTAACCTATTGACTTGTTATAACAACATTAACTGGTGATTTGTGTATGCTCCTGGCTTGTTTCATACTGATTTTAAATCTACAGTCTAGAAATGCATGTGTTTTAAATAAAGATGTAAATATTAATTATTCTGTGTATTGTTTTATAATTTTCAGTCACGTGTTGAGAAGACAGCAGATAGCTCAATCTAAGTACTACAGTTCATGTAGAGATGAACTGTGTGCAGAGATTTCACAGATTGACACAGTAGATGCAGAAATGAAATGCACAAGTTCATCAGATGACTTGCATTGTCGTAAGAGAAAGACCGATGACCAGAGTGACAGAGAAAAACTGTCACAAAAAGCAAAGATCTCTCTTTCTCGAGGTAAGTATAATGTCTCCATAAAAATTCCATGTGACTTGTTACCGTACAGATTTTATTAATCAATATGATTAATAGTCTCTTGTGTACATAACATTGTTTGATAGCCTGTTTACCAATATGATTAATAGTCTGTTGTGAACATAACATTGTTTCATAGCCTGTTTACCAATATGATTAATAGTATGTTGTATATATAACATTGTTTCATAGCCTGTTTACCAATATGATTAATAGTATGTTGTGTACATAACATTGTTTCATAGCCTGTTTACCAATATGATTAATAGTATGTTCTGTATATAACATTGTTTTATAGCCTGTTTACCAATATCATTAATAGTCTTTTGTGTGTATAACATTGTTTCATAGCCTGTTTACCAATATGATTAATAGTCTGTTGTATATATAACATTGTTTTATAGCCTGTTTACTAATATGATTAATAGTATGTTGTGTATATAACATTGTTTCCTAGCCTGTTCACCAATATGATTAATAGTCTGTTGTGTATATAACATTGTTTCATAGCCTGTTTACCAATATGATTAATAGTCTGTTGTATATATAACAATGTTTCATAGCCTGTTTACCAATATGATTAATAGTATGTTATGTATATAACATTGTTTCATAGCCTGTTTACCAATATGATTAATAGTATGTTGTATATATAACATTGTTTTATAGCCTGTTTACCAATATGATTAATAGTATGTTGTATATATAACATTGTTTCATAACATGTTTACCAATATGATTAATAGTCTGTTGTGTATATAACATTGCTTCATAACATGTTTACCAATATGATTAATAGTATGTTGTGTATATAACATTGTTTCATAGCCTGTTTACCAATATTATTAATAGTATGTTGTATATATAACATTGTTTCATACCTTGTTTACCAATATGATTAATAGTATGTTGTATATATAACATTGTTTCATAGCTTGTTTACCAATATGATTAATAGTATGTTGTCTATATAACATTGTTTCATAGCCTGTTTACCAATATGATTAATAGTCTGTTGTGTATATAACATTGTTTCATAACTTGTTTACCAATATGATTAATAGTATGTTGTGTACATAACATTGTTTCATAGCCTTTTAACCAATATGATTAACAGTATGTTGTGTATATAACATTGTTTCATAGCCTTTTAACCAATATGATTAACAGTATGTTGTATATATAACATTGTTTCATAGCTTGTTTACCAATATGATTAATAGTATGCTGTGTATATAACATTGTTTCATAGCCTATTTACCAATATGATTAACAGTATGTTGTGTATATAACATTGTTTCATAGCCTGTTTACCAATATGATTAATAGTATGTTGTGTATATAACATTGTTTCATAGCCTGTTTACCAATATGATTAATAGTATGTTGTGTATATAACATTGTTTCATAGCTTCTTTACCAATATGATTGATAGTATGTTGTGTATATAACATTGTTTCATAACTTGTTTACCAATATGATTAATAGTATGTTGTGTATATAACATTGTTTCATAGCCTGTTTACCAATATGATTAATAGTATGTTGTGTATATAACATTGTTTCATAGCCTGTTTACCAATATGATTAATAATCTGTTTTGTATATAACATTGTTTCATAGCCTGTTTACCAATATGATTAATAGTCTGTTGTGTATATAACATTGTTTCATAACCTGTTTACCAATATGATTAATAGTATGTTGTATATATAACATTGTTTCATAACCTGTTTACCAATATGATTAATAGTATGTTGTGTATATAACATTGTTTTATAGCCTGTTTACCAATATGATTAATAGTCTGTTGTGTATATAACACTGTTTCATAACCTGTTTACCAATATCATTAATAGTATGTTGTATATATAACATTGTTTCATAACCTGTTTACCAATATGATTAATAGTATGTTGTGTATATAACATTGTTTCATAACCTGTTTACCAATATCATTGATAGTATGTTGTATATATAACATTGTTTCATAACCTGTTTACCAATATGATTAATAGTATGTTGTATATATAACATTGTTTTATAGCCTGTTTTCCAATATGATTAATAGTATGTTGTATATATAACATTGTTTCATAGCCTGTTTACCAATCTGATTAATAGTATGTTGTGTACATAACATTGTTTCATAGCCTTTTAACCAATATGATTAACAGTATGTTGTGTATATAACATTGTTTCATAACCTGTTTACCAATATGATTAATAGTATGTTGTATATATAACATTGTTTCATAGCTTGTTTACCAATATGATTAATAGTATGCTGTGTATATAACATTGTTTCATAACCTGTTTACCAATATGATTAATAGTATGTTGTATATATAACATTGTTTCATAGCTTGTTTACCAATATGATTAATAGTATGCTGTGTATATAACATTGTTTCATAGCCTATTTACCAATATGATTAACAGTATGTTGTGTATATAACATTGTTTCATAGCCTGTTTACCAATATGATTAATAGTATGTTCTGTATATAACATTGTTTCATAGCCTGTTTACCAATATGATTAATAGTATGTTGTGTATATAACATTGTTTCATAGCTTCTTTACCAATATGATTGATAGTATGTTGTGTATATAACATTGTTTCATAACTTGTTTACCAATATGATTAATAGTATGTTGTGTATATAACATTGTTTCATAGCCTGTTTACCAATATGATTAATAGTATGTTGTGTATATAACATTGTTTCATAGCCTGTTTACCAATATGATTAATAATCTGTTGTATATATAACATTGTTTTATAGCCTGTTTTCCAATATGATTAATAGTATGTTATATATATAACATTGTTTCATAGCCTGTTTACCAATATGATTAATAGTATGTTGTGTACATAACATTGTTTCATAGCCTTTTAACCAGTATGATTAACAGTATGTTGTGTATATAACATTGTTTCATAACCTGTTTACCAATATGATTAATAGTATGTTGTATATATAACATTGTTTCATAGCTTGTTTTCCAATATGATTAATAGTATGCTGTGTATATAACATTGTTTCATAGCCTGTTTACCAATATGATTAACAGTATGTTGTGTATATAACATTGTTTCATAGCCTGTTTACCAATATGATTAATAGTATGTTGTGTATATAACATTGTTTCATAGCCTGTTTACCAATATGATTAATAGTATGTTGTGTATATAATATTGTTTCATAGCTTCTCTACCAATATGATTGATAGTATGTTGTGTATATAACATTGTTTCATAACTTGTTTACCAATATGATTAATAGTATGTTGTGTATATAACATTGTTTCATAGCCTGTTTACAAATATGATTAATAGTATGTTGTGTATATAACATTGTTTTATAGCCTGTTTTCCAATATGATTAATAGTATGTTGTATATATAACATTGTTTCATAGCCTGTTTACCAATATGATTAATAGTCTGTTGTGTACATAACATTGTTTCATAGCCTGTTTACCAATATGATTAATAGTATGTTGTATATATAACATTGTTTCATAGCCTGTTTACCAATATGATTAATAGTATGTTGTGTATATAACATTGTTTCATAGCCTGTTTACCAATATGATTAATAGTATGTTGTGTATATAACATTGTTTCATAGCCTGTTTACCAATATGATTAATAGTATGTTGTATATATAACATTGTTTAATAGCCTGTTTACCAATATGATTAATAGTATGTTGTATATATAACATTGTTTCATAGCCTGTTTACCAATATGATTAATAGTATGTTGTGTATATTGTTTCATAGCCTGTTTACCAATATGATTGATAGTATGTTGTGTATATAACATTGTTTCATAGCCTGTTTACCAATATGATTAATAGTATGTTGTGTATATAACATTGTTTCATAGCCTTTTTACCAATATGATTGATAGTATGTTGTGTATATAACATTGTTTCATAGCCTGTTTACCAATATGATTAATAGTATGTTGTGTATATAACATTGTTTCATAGCCTGTTTATCAATATGATTAATAGTCTGTTGTGTATATAACATTGTTTCATAACCTGTTTACCAATATGATTAATAGTATGTTGTATATATAACATTGTTTTATAGCCTGTTTTCCAATATGATTAATAGTATGTTATATATATAACATTGTTTCATAGCCTGTTTACCAATATGATTAATAGTATGTTGTATATATAACATTGTTTCATAGCTTGTTTACCAATATGATTAATAGTATGTTGTGTATATAACATTGTTTCATAACCTGTTTACCAATATGATTAATAGTATGTTGTATATATAACATTGTTTCATAGCTTGTTTACCAATATGATTAATAGTATGCTGTGTATATAACATTGTTTCATAGCCTGTTTACCAATATGATTAATAGTATGTTGTGTATATAACATTGTTTCATAGCCTGTTTACCAATATGATTAATAGTATGTTGTGTATATAACATTGTTTCATAGCCTGTTTACCAATATGATTAATAGTATGTTGTGTATATAACATTGTTTCATAGCTTCTTTACCAATATGATTGATAGTATGTTGTGTATATAACATTGTTTCATAACTTGTTTACCAATATGATTAATAGTATGTTGTGTATATAACATTGTTTCATAGCCTGTTTACCAATATGATTAATAGTATGTTGTGTATATAACATTGTTTTATAGCCTGTTTTCCAATATGATTAATAGTATGTTGTATATATAACATTGTTTCATAGCCTGTTTACCAATATGATTAATAGTCTGTTGTGTACATAACATTGTTTCATAGTCTGTTTACCAATATGATTAATAGTATGTTGTATATATAACATTGCTTCATAGCCTGTCTACCAATATCATTAATAGTATGTTGTGTACATAACATTGTTTCATAGCCTGTTTACCAATATGATTAATAGTATGTTGTGTATATAACATTGTTTCATAGCCTGTTTACCAATATGATTAATAGTATGTTGTGTATATAACATTGTTTCATAGCCTGTTTACCAATATGATTAATAGTATGTTGTGTATATAACATTGTTTCATAGCCTGTTTACCAATATGATTAATAGTATGTTGTATATATAACATTGTTTCATAGCCTGTTTACCAATATGATTAATAGTATGTTATGTGTATAACATTGTTTCATAACCTGTTTACCAATATGATTAATAGTATGTTGTGTATATAACATTGTTTCATAGCCTGTTTACCAATATGATTAATAGTATGTTGTGTATATAACATTGTTTCATAGCCTGTTTACCAATATGATTAATAGTATGTTGTATATATAACATTGTTTCATAGCCTGTTTACCAATATGATTAATAGTATGTTGTGTATATAACATTGTTTCATAGCCTGTTTACCAATATGATTAATAGTATGTTGTATATATAACATTGTTTCATAGCCTTTTCACCAATATGATTGATAGTATGTTGTGTATATAACATTGTTTCATAGCCTGTTTACCAATATGATTAATAGTATGTTGTGTATATAACATTGTTTCATAGCCTGTTTACCAATATGATTAATAGTATGTTGTGTATATAACATTGTTTCATAGCCTGTTTACCAATATGATTAATAGTATGTTGTGTATATAACATTGTTTCATAGCCTGTTTACCAATATGATTAATAGTATGTTGTGTATATAACATTGTTTCATAGCCTGTTTACCAATATGATTAATAGTATGTTGTGTATATAACATTGTTTCATAGCCTGTTTACCAATATGATTAATAGTATGTTGTGTATATAACATTGTTTCATAGCCTGTTTACCAATATGATTAATAGTATGTTGTGTATATAACATTGTTTCATAGCCTGTTTACCAATATGATTAATAGTATGTTGTATATATAACATTGTTTCATAGCCTGTTTACCAATATGATTAATAGTATGTTGTATATATAACATTGTTTCATAGCCTGTTTACCAATATGATTAATAGTATGTTGTGTATATAACATTGTTTCATAGCCTGTTTACCAATATGATTAATAGTATGTTGTGTATATAACATTGTTTCATAGCCTGTTTACCAATATGATTAATAGTATGTTGTGTATATAACATTGTTTCATAGCCTGTTTACCAATATTATTAATAGTATGTTGTATATATAACATTGTTTGATACCTTGTTTACCAATATGATTAATAGTATGTTGTATATATAACATTGTTTCATAGCTTGTTTACCAATATGATTAATAGTATGTTGTATATATAACATTGTTTCATAGCCTGTTTACCAATATGATTAATAGTATGTTGTGTATATAACATTGTTTCATAACATGTTTACCAATATGATTAATAGTATGTTGTGTATATAACATTGTTTCATAGCATGTTTACCAATATGATTAATAGTATGTTGTGTATATAACATTGTTTCATAGCCTGTTTACCAATATGATTAATAGTATGTTGTGTATATAACATTGTTTCATAGCCTGTTTACCAATATGATTAATAGTATGTTGTATATATAACATTGTTTCATAGCCTGTTTACCAATATGATTAATAGTATGTTGTGTGTATAACATTGTTTCATAGCCTGTTTACCAATAGGATTAATAGTATGTTGTATATAAAATTGTTTCATAACTTGTTTACCAATATGATTAATAGTATGTTGTATATATAACATTGTTTCATAACTTGTTTACCAATATGATTAATAGTATGTTGTGTATATAACATTGTTTCATAGCCTGTTTACCAATATGATTAATAGTATGTTGTGTATATAACATTGTTTCATAGCCTGTTTACCAATATGATTAATAGTATGTTGTATATATAACATTGTTTCATAGCCTGTTTACCAATATGATTAATAGTATGTTGTGTATATAACATTGTTTCATAGCCTGTTTACCAATATGATTAATAGTATGTTGTGTATATAACATTGTTTCATAGCCTGTTTACCAATATGATTAATAGTATGTTGTGTATATAACATTGTTTCATAGCCTGTTTACCAATATGATTAATAGTATGTTGTGTATATAACATTGTTTCATAGCTTCTTTACCAATATGATTAATAGTATGTTGTGTATATAACATTGTTTCATAACTTGTTTACCAATATGATTAATAGTATGTTGTGTATATAACATTGTTTCATAGCCTGTTTACCAATATGATTAATAGTATGTTGTGTATATAACATTGTTTCATAGCCTGTTTACCAATATGATTAATAGTCTGTTTTGTATATAACATTGTTTCATAGCCTGTTTACCAATATGATTAATAGTCTGTTGTGTATATAACATTGTTTCATAACCTGTTTACCAATATGATTAATAGTATGTTGTATATATAACATTGTTTCATAACCTGTTTACCAATATGATTAATAGTATGTTGTGTATATAACATTGTTTTATAGCCTGTTTATCAATATGATTAATAGTCTGTTGTGTATATAACATGGTTTCATAGCCTGTTTACCAATATCATTAATAGTATGTTGTATATATAACATTGTTTCATAACCTGTTTACCAATATGATTAATAGTATGTTGTGTACATAACATTGTTTCATAACCTGTTTACCAATATCATTAATAGTATGTTGTATATATAACATTGTTTCATAACCTATTTACCAATATGATTAATAGTATGTTGTATATATAACATTGTTTTATAGCCTGTTTTCCAATATGATTAATAGTATGTTGTATATATAACATTGTTTCATAGCCTGTTTACCAATATGATTAATAGTATGTTGTGTATATAACATTGTTTCATAGCCTGTTTACCAATATGATTAATAGTCTGTTGTGTATATAACATTGTTTTATAGCCTGTTTTCCAATATGATTAATAGTATGTTGTATATATAACATTGTTTCATAACCTGTTTACCAATATGATTAATAGTATGTTGTATATATAACATTGTTTCATAACCTGTTTACCAATATGATTAATAGTATGTTGTATATATAACATTGTTTTATAGCCTGTTTACCAATATGATTAATAGTATGTTGTATATATAACATTGTTTCATAGCCTGTTTACCAATATGATTAATAGTATGTTGTGTATATAACATTGTTTCATAGCCTTTTTACCAATATGATTAACAGTATGTTGTGTATATAACATTGTTTCATAACTTGTTTACCAATATGATTAATAGTATGTTGTGTATATAACATTGTTTCATAGCCTGTTTACCAATATGATTAATAGTCTGTTGTGTATATAACATTGTTTCATAGCCTGTTTACCAATATGATTAATAGTATGTTGTATATATAACATTGTTTCATAGCCTGTTTACCAATATGATTAATAGTATGTTGTGTATATAACATTGTTTCATAGCCTGTTTACCAATATGATTAATAGTATGTTGTGTATATAACATTGTTTCATAGCCTGTTTACCAATATGATTAATAGTATGTTGTATATATAACATTGTTTCATAGCCTGTTTACCAATATGATTAATAGTATGTTGTATATATAACATTGTTTCATAGCCTGTTTACCAATATGATTAATAGTATGTTATGTGTATAACATTGTTTCAACACCAATATGATTTCATTGTTTCATAGCCTGTTCACCAATATGATTAATAGTATGTTGTGTATATAACATTGTTTCATAGCCTGTTTACCAATATGATTAATAGTATGTTGTGTATATAACATTGTTTCATAGCCTGTTTACCAATATGATTAATAGTATGTTGTGTATATAACATTGTTTCATAGCCTGTTTACCAATATGATTAATAGTATGTTGTGTATATAACATTGTTTCATAGCCTGTTTACCAATATGATTAATAGTATGTTGTGTATATAACATTGTTTCATAGCCTGTTTACCAATATGATTAATAGTATGTTGTGTATATAACATTGTTTCATAGCCTGTTTACCAATATGATTAATAGTATGTTGTGTATATAACATTGTTTCATAGCCTGTTTACCAATATGATTAATAGTATGTTGTGTATATAACATTGTTTCATAGCCTGTTTACCAATATGATTAATAGTATGTTGTGTATATAACATTGTTTCATAACATTGTTTCATAGTTTACCAATATGATTAATAGTATGTTGTGTATATAACATTGTTTCATAGCCTGTTTACCAATATGATTAATAGTATGTTGTGTATATAACATTGTTTCATAGCCTGTTTACCAATATGATTAATAGTATGTTGTGTATATAACATTGTTTCATAGCCTGTTTACCAATATGATTAATAGTATGTTGTGTATATAACATTGTTTCATAGCCTGTTTACCAATATGATTAATAGTATGTTGTATATATAACATTGTTTCATAGCCTGTTTACCAATATGATTAATAGTATGTTGTGTATATAACATTGTTTCATAGTAGTTTTACCAATATGATTAATAGTATGTTGTGTATATAACATTGTTTCATAGCCTGTTTACCAATATGATTAATAGTATGTTGTGTATATAACATTGTTTCATAGCCTGTTTACCAATATGATTAATAGTATGTTGTGTATATAACATTGTTTCATAGCCTGTTTACCAATATGATTAATAGTATGTTGTGTATATAACATTGTTTCATAGCCTGTTTACCAATATGATTAATAGTATGTTGTGTATATAACATTGTTTCATAGCCTGTTTACCAATATGATTAATAGTATGTTGTGTATATAACATTGTTTCATAGCCTGTTTACCAATATGATTAATAGTATGTTGTGTATATAACATTGTTTCATAGCCTGTTTACCAATATGATTAATAGTATGTTGTGTATATATAACATTGTTTCATAGCCTGTTTACCAATATGATTAATAGTATGTTGTGTATATAACATTGTTTCATAGCCTGTTTACCAATATGATTAATAGTATGTTGTGTATATAACATTGTTTCATAGCCTGTTTACCAATATGATTAATAGTATGTTGTGTATATAACATTGTTTCATAGCCTGTTTACCAATATGATTAATAGTATGTTGTATATATAACATTGTTTCATAGCCTGTTTACCAATATGATTAATAGTATGTTGTGTATATAACATTGTTTCATAGCCTGTTTACCAATATGATTAATAGTATGTTGTGTATATAACATTGTTTCATAGCCTGTTTACCAATATGATTAATAGTATGTTGTGTATATAACATTGTTTCATAGCCTGTTTACCAATATGATTAATAGTATGTTGTGTATATAACATTGTTTCATAGCCTGTTTACCAATATGATTAATAGTATGTTGTGTATATAACATTGTTTCATAGCCTGTTTACCAATATGATTAATAGTATGTTGTGTATATAACATTGTTTCATAGCCTGTTTACCAATATGATTAATAGTATGTTGTGTATATAACATTGTTTCATAGCCTGTTTACCAATATGATTAATAGTATGTTGTGTATATAACATTGTTTCATAGCCTGTTTACCAATATGATTAATAGTATGTTGTGTATATAACATTGTTTCATAGCCTGTTTACCAATATGATTAATAGTATGTTGTGTATATAACATTGTTTCATAGCCTGTTTACCAATATGATTAATAGTATGTTGTGTATATAACATTGTTTCATAGCCTGTTTACCAATATGATTAATAGTATGTTGTGTATATAACATTGTTTCATAGCCTGTTTACCAATATGATTAATAGTATGTTGTATATATTAATATTGTTTCATAACCTGTTTTACCAATATGATTAATAGTATGTTGTGTATATAACATTGTTTCATAGCCTGTTTACCAATATGATTAATAGTATGTTGTGTATATAACATTGTTTCATAGCCTGTTTACCAATATGATTAATAGTATGTTGTGTATATAACATTGTTTCATAGTTTACCAATGTTTACCATATGATTAATAGTATGTTGTATATATAACATTGTTTCATAGCCTGTTTACCAATATGATTAATAGTATGTTGTATATATAACATTGTTTCATAGCCTGTTTACCAATATGATTAATAGTATGTTGTGTATATAACATTGTTTCATAGCCTGTTTACCAATATGATTAATAGTATGTTGTGTATATAACATTGTTTCATAGCCTGTTTACCAATATGATTAATAGTATGTTGTGTATATAACATTGTTTCATAGCCTGTTTACCAATATGATTAATAGTATGTTGTGTATATAACATTGTTTCATAGCCTGTTTACCAATATGATTAATAGTTGTGTGTTTCATAGTATATATAACATTGTTTCATAGCCTGTTTACCAATATGATTAATAGTATGTTGTGTATATAACATTGTTTCATAGCCTGTTTACCAATATGATTAATAGTATGTTGTGTATATAACATTGTTTCATAGCCTGTTTACCAATATGATTAATAGTATGTTGTGTATATAACATTGTTTCATAGCCTGTTTACCAATATGATTAATAGTATGTTGTGTATATAACATTGTTTCATAGCCTGTTTACCAATATGATTAATAGTATGTTGTGTATATAACATTGTTTCATAGCCTGTTTACCAATATGATTAATAGTATGTTGTGTATATAACATTGTTTCATAGCCTGTTTACCAATATGATTAATAGTATGTTGTGTATATAACATTGTTTCATAGCCTGTTTACCAATATGATTAATAGTATGTTGTGTATATAACATTGTTTCATAGCCTGTTTACCAATATGATTAATAGTATGTTGTGTATATAACATTGTTTCATAGCCTGTTTACCAATATGATTAATAGTATGTTGTGTATATAACATTGTTTCATAGCCTGTTTACCAATATGATTAATAGTATGTTGTATATATAACATTGTTTCATAGCCTGTTTACCAATATGATTAATAGTATGTTGTGTATATAACATTGTTTCATAGCCTGTTTACCAATATGATTAATAGTATGTTGTGTATATAACATTGTTTCATAGCCTGTTTACCAATATGATTAATAGTATGTTGTGTATATAACATTGTTTCATAGCCTGTTTACCAATATGATTAATAGTATGTTGTGTATATAACATTGTTTCATAGCCTGTTTACCAATATGATTAATAGTATGTTGTGTATATAACATTGTTTCATAGCCTGTTTACCAATATGATTAATAGTATGTTGTGTATATAACATTGTTTCATAGCCTGTTTACCAATATGATTAATAGTATGTTGTGTATATAACATTGTTTCATAGCCTGTTTACCAATATGATTAATAGTATGTTGTGTATATAACATTGTTTCATAGCCTGTTTACCAATATGATTAATAGTATGTTGTGTTTACCAATATGTTATAACATTGTTTCATAGCCTGTTTACCAATATGATTAATAGTATGTTGTATATATATAACATTGTTTCATAGCCTGTTTACCAATATGATTAATAGTATGTTGTGTATATAACATTGTTTCATAGCCTGTTTACCAATATGATTAATAGTATGTTGTGTATATAACATTGTTTCATAGCCTGTTTACCAATATGATTAATAGTATGTTGTGTATATAACATTGTTTCATAGCCTGTTTACCAATATGATTAATAGTATGTTGTGTATATAACATTGTTTCATAGCCTGTTTACCAATATGATTAATAGTATGTTGTGTATATAACATTGTTTCATAGCCTGTTTACCAATATGATTAATAGTATGTTGTGTATATAACATTGTTTCATAGCCTGTTTACCAATATGATTAATAGTATGTTGTGTATATAACATTGTTTCATAGCCTGTTTACCAATATGATTAATAGTATGTTGTGTATATAACATTGTTTCATAGCCTGTTTACCAATATGATTAATAGTATGTTGTGTATATAACATTGTTTCATAGCCTGTTTACCAATATGATTAATAGTATGTTGTGTATATAACATTGTTTCATAGCCTGTTTACCAATATGATTAATAGTATGTTGTGTATATAACATTGTTTCATAGCCTGTTTACCAATATGATTAATAGTATGTTGTGTATATAACATTGTTTCATAGCCTGTTTACCAATATGATTAATAGTATGTTGTATATATAACATTGTTTCATAGCCTGTTTACCAATATGATTAATAGTATGTTGTGTATATAACATTGTTTCATAGCCTGTTTACCAATATGATTAATAGTATGTTGTATATATAACATTGTTTCATAACCTGTTTACCAATATGATTAATAGTATGTTGTGTATATAACATTGTTTCATATGCCTGTTTACCAATATGATTAATAGTATGTTGTGTATATAACATTGTTTCATAGCCTGTTTACCAATATGATTAATAGTATGTTGTGTATATAACATTGTTTCATAGCCTGTTTACCAATATGATTAATAGTATGTTGTGTATATAACATTGTTTCATAGCCTGTTTACCAATATGATTAATAGTATGTTGTATATATAACATTGTTTCATAGCCTGTTTACCAATATGATTAATAGTATGTTGTATATATAACATTGTTTCATAGCCTGTTTACCAATATGATTAATAGTATGTTGTATATATAACATTGTTTCATAGCCTGTTTACCAATATGATTAATAGTATGTTGTGTATATAACATTGTTTCATAGCCTGTTTACCAATATGATTAATAGTATGTTGTGTATATAACATTGTTTCATAGCCTGTTTACCAATATGATTAATAGTATGTTGTGTATATAACATTGTTTCATAGCCTGTTTACCAATATGATTAATAGTATGTTGTGTATATAACATTGTTTCATAGCCTGTTTACCAATATGATTAATAGTATGTTGTGTATATAACATTGTTTCATAGCCTGTTTACCAATATGATTAATAGTATGTTGTGTATATAACATTGTTTCATATAGCCTGTTTACCAATATGATTAATAGTATGTTGTATATATAACATTGTTTCATAGCCTGTTTACCAATATGTTTACCAATATGATTAATAGTATGTTGTGTATATAACATTGTTTCATAGCCTGTTTACCAATATGATTAATAGTATGTTGTGTATATAACATTGTTTCATAGCCTGTTTACCAATATGATTAATAGTATGTTGTGTATATAACATTGTTTCATAGCCTGTTTACCAATATGATTAATAGTATGTTGTATATATAACATTGTTTCATAGCCTGTTTACCAATATGATTAATAGTATGTTGTATATATAACATTGTTTCATAGCCTGTTTACCAATATGATTAATAGTATGTTGTATATATAACATTGTTTCATAACCTGTTTACCAATATGATTAATAGTATGTTGTGTATATAACATTGTTTCATAGCCTGTTTACCAATATGATTAATAGTATGTTGTGTATATAACATTGTTTCATAGCCTGTTTACCAATATGATTAATAGTATGTTGTGTATATAACATTGTTTCATAGCCTGTTTACCAATATGATTATGTTGTATATATAACATTGTTTCATAGCCTGTTTACCAATATGATTAATAGTATGTTGTGGAGGAACATTGTTTCATAGCCTGTTTACCAATATGATTAATAGTATGTTGTGTATATAACATTGTTTCATAACCTGTTTACCAATATGATTAATAGTATGTTGTATATATAACATTGTTTCATAACCTGTTTACCAATATGATTAATAGTATTTGTGTAATAACATTGTTTCATAGCCTGTTTACCAATATGATTAATAGTATGTTGTGTATATAACATTGTTTCATATATAACATTGTTTCATAGCCTGTTTACCAATATGATTAATAGTATGTTGTGTATATAACATTGTTTCATAGCCTGTTTACCAATATGATTAATAGTATGTTGTGTATATAACATTGTTTCATAGCCTGTTTACCAATATGATTAATAGTATGTTGTGTATATAACATTGTTTCATAGCCTGTTTACCAATATGATTAATAGTATGTTGTGTATATAACATTGTTTCATAGCCTGTTTACCAATATGATTAATAGTATGTTGTGTATATAACATTGTTTCATAGCCTGTTTACCAATATGATTAATAGTATGTTGTGTATATAACATTGTTTCATAGCCTGTTTACCAATATGATTAATAGTATGTTGTGTATATAACATTGTTTCATAGCCTGTTTACCAATATGATTAATAGTATGTTGTGTATATAACATTGTTTCATAGCCTGTTTACCAATATGATTAATAGTATGTTGTGTATATAACATTGTTTCATAGCCTGTTTACCAATATGATTAATAGTATGTTGTGTATATAACATTGTTTCATAGCCTGTTTACCAATATGATTAATAGTATGTTGTGTATATAACATTGTTTCATAGCCTGTTTACCAATATGATTAATAGTATGTTGTGTATATAACATTGTTTCATAGCCTGTTTACCAATATGATTAATAGTATGTTGTGTATATAACATTGTTTCATAGCCTGTTTACCAATATGATTAATAGTATGTTGTGTATATAACATTGTTTCATAGCCTGTTTACCAATATGATTAATAGTATGTTGTATATATAACATTGTTTCATAGCTTGTTTACCAATATGATTAATAGTATGTTTTGTATATAACATTGTTTCATGTTTACCAATATGATTAATAGTATGTTGTGTATATAACATTGTTTCATATGTTTATATGATTAATAGTATGTTGTGTGTATAACATTGTTTCATAGCCTGTTTACCAATATGATTAATAGTATGTTGTGTATATAACATTGTTTCATAGCCTGTTTACCAATATGATTAATAGTATGTTGTGTATATAACATTGTTTCATAGCCTGTTTACCAATATGATTAATAGTATGTTGTGTATATAACATTGTTTCATAGCCTGTTTACCAATATGATTAATAGTATGTTGTGTATATAACATTGTTTCATAACCTGTTTACCAATATGATTAATAGTATGTTGTGTATATAACATTGTTTCATAACATGTTTACCAATATGATTAATAGTATGTTGTGTATATAACATTGTTTCATAGCACCAATATGATTAATAGTATGTTGTGTATATAACATTGTTTCATAGCCTGTTTACCAATATGATTAATAGTATGTTGTGTATATAACATTGTTTCATAGCCTGTTTACCAATATGATTAATAGTATATGATTAATAGTATGTTGTGTATATAACATTGTTTCATAGCCTGTTTACCAATATGATTAATAGTATGTTGTGTATATAACATTGTTTCATAACCTTGTTTACCAATATGATTAATAGTATGTTGTATATATAACATTGTTTCATAACTTGTTTACCAATATGATTAATAGTATGTTGTGTATATAACATTGTTTCATAGCCTGTTTACCAATATGATTAATAGTATGTTGTGTATATAACATTGTTTCATAGCCTGTTTACCAATATGATTAATAGTATGTTGTGTATATAACATTGTTTCATAACCTGTTTACCAATATGATTAATAGTATGTTGTGTATATAACATTGTTTCATAGCCTGTTTACCAATATGATTAATAGTATGTTGTGTATATAACATTGTTTCATAGCCTGTTTACCAATATGATTAATAGTATGTTGTGTATATAACATTGTTTCATAGCCTGTTTACCAATATGATTAATAGTATGTTGTGTATATAACATTGTTTCATAGCCTGTTTACCAATATGATTAATAGTATGTTGTATATATAACATTGTTTCATAACCTGTTTACCAATATGTTTACCAATATGATTAATAGTATGTTGTGTATATAACATTGTTTCATAGCCTGTTTACCAATATGATTAATAGTATGTTGTGTATATAACATTGTTTCATAGCCTGTTTACCAATATGATTAATAGTATGTTGTATATATAACATTGTTTCATAGCCTGTTTACCAATATGATTAATAGTATGTTGTGTGTATAACATTGTTTCATAGCCTGTTTACCAATATGATTAATAGTATGTTGTATATAACATTGTTTCATAACTTGTTTACCAATATGATTAATAGTATGTTGTATATAACATTGTTTCATAACCTGTTTACCAATATGATTAATAGTATGTTGTATATATAACATTGTTTCATAACCTGTTTACCAATATGATTAATACATTGTTTCAATATGATTAATAGTATGTTGTGTATATAACATTGTTTGATAGCCTGTTTACCAATATGATTAATAGTATGTTGTGTATATAACATTGTTTCATAACTTGTTTACCAATATGATTAATAGTATGTTGTGTATATAACATTGTTTCATAACTTGTTTACCAATATGATTAATAGTATGTTGTGTGTATAACATTGTTTCATAGCCTGTTTACCAATATGATTAATAGTATGTTGTGTGTATAACATTGTTTCATAGCCTGTTTACCAATATGATTAATAGTATGTTGTGTGTATAACATTGTTTCATAGCCTGTTTACCAATATGATTAATAGTATGTTGTATATATAACATTGTTTTATAGCCTGTTTACCAATATGATTAATAGTATGTTGTGTATATAACATTGTTTCATAGCCTGTTTACCAATATGATTAATAGTATGTTGTGTATATAACATTGTTTCATAGCCTGTTTACCAATATGATTAATAGTATGTTGTGTATATAACATTGTTTCATAGCCTGTTTACCAATATGATTAATAGTATGTTGTGTATATAACATTGTTTCATAGGCTGTTTACCAATATGATTAATAGTATGTTGTCTATATAACATTGTTTCATAGCCTGTTTACCAATATGATTAATAGTATGTTGTGTATATAACATTGTTTCATAGCTTGTTTACCAATATGATTAATAGTATGTTGTGTATATAACATTGTTTCATAGCCTGTTTACCCATATGATTAATAGTATGTTGTGTGTATAACATTGTTTCATAACTTGTTTACCAATATGATTAATAGTATGTTGTGTGTATAACATTGTTTCATAGCCTATTTACCCATATGATTAATAGTATGTTGTGTGTATAACATTGTTTCATAACTTGTTTACCAATATGATTAATAGTATGTTGTGTGTATAACATTGTTTCATAGCCTGTTTACCAATATGATTAATAGTATGTTGTGTGTATAACATTGTTTCATAGCCTGTTTACCAATATGATTAATAGTATGTTGTATATAACATTGTTTCATGACTTGTTTACCAATATGATTAATAGTATGTTGTTTGTATAACATTGTTTCATAGCCTGTTTATCAATATGATTAATAGTATGTTGTGTGTATAACATTGTTTCATAGCCTGTTTACCAATATGATTAATAGTATGTTGTGTATATAACATTGTTTCATAGCTTGTTTACCAATATGATTAATAGTATGTTGTGTATATAACATTGTTTCATAGCCTGTTTACCCAATGATTAATAGTATGTTGTGTGTATAACATTGTTTCATAACTTGTTTACCAATATGATTAATAGTATGTTGTGTGTATAACATTGTTTCATAACTTGTTGACCAATATGATTAATAGTATGTTGTGTGTATAACATTGTTTGATAGCCTGTTTACCAATATGATTAATAGTATGTTGTGTATATAACATTGTTTCATAGCCTGTTTACCAATATGATTAACAGTCTGTTGTGTATATAACATTGTTTCATAGCCTGTTTACCAATATGATTAATAGTCTGTTGTGTATACAGCAATAATTCAATATTTTGTGATTATTTTTTAGAGTTTAATAAAAATAAATATACTGTCGTTTACCAACAGTATGTTTGCAGGAATATATGTGTACTTGATATAGTGCATATATCATTTCTGTACCAGAACATTAGTGTAGATGTAAAATTTGAGTCCAATTTGACAGAGACGGTAACATTTTATATTGTTTTATGTGCTTGTGAATACAGTTATAAAAATAAAACTATCTTTGTATCAAGTTTCATTTGCTGGGCTGGTTTGTAACTTTTGGTTACTGTCAAGAAGAACTAGATTATAATGAAGTTTTGATGATGAATTTTTGTGGAATGGACGGCAACTGGCCGTTGTGGAGTCATGTGTGTAGAGATTGATGTTCTGTTCTCTGCACTTGCATTTCTAGAACAGTCAGTTGCCATCTATTTTACAAAGTTTCAACATGAATTATCTGTCTATACAGTCTATTAAGGAATGAAGTTTCCAGTTGAGGTTTGTAGTGTTTTATTTTATAACCGTGTGACATGGAAAGATAATTTTCCTTGAAAATGTTTTTTTAACTTTATGTTAAATATTTCCCTCTGATAAGAGTGAAAGGCAGGTTGCACTCATAAATGTACCTGTTTTAAGAATGTGTGACTCTAACCTTAAGATACATAGTGTACAACTGTGTATTTGGTGATGTGCTATAGAGGTGAAACACATGTATTGGCAAGACTGAAGGCCATACACATGTGAATGGAGCTGTGTATCTGTTCCTCCAGGACTGCTTATGATCTGAAACTTCCCATTTTTCTGTGAGGTAACTCAGGGACACTTGTTTTTCAAGGTCAGGTTGTACGTGTTGACTCCTTGTTTGTTCTGCATAAATTTTGAACTTACGGAATCAACATTTTGAGAAGCAATATACCAGTTAGGAGCTATATTTTATTAGTATTTTTATGTGAGGTTAAAATGTAATGTTTCCAATTTTAGTCATAGTTGAAAAACCTGACAACTGTCATATGTTGAAGGTACAGAATGATATGGTAACAGTATATCCAATGACATGTGGTTATCTCTTTTGAAAACAACATGGAACTGATATGACAAAAGCTATATTTGATAAACTTGAAAGTTATGTGATAAATTATTATTATTTTACCCAGCAAACCTTCCAATGTGGTCATTATGATGTTTTCTCTGGAATTTCATTCTGCAGTTGGTAGACTTCTTGGTTAGAATAGGTACCAGTTGAATGAAATGTTTTGAATCATTTATACCATAGCATATACAGTTGACATGTGAGAGGAATACCTTATGAACTTATTAACTTATTTATTTATTCATGTGTGTATATTTTAAATAAAACAAATGTCAGGATGAACTCCTAACCTTTAATTAAGGTGGTGACCACAGAAATAATTTAAATCATTCTGTATGAGATAATGTGGTATTAATAGTAGTTGAATATTTAAAAATAGATTGTTTGTTTTAAATGAACAGACAACCTACATTAAATAATCTGTCTGAGAGAAGAGGGAATATATACTTATCTATATTGTGATGTACTATATCTTTTGTTTAACATGTTTAATTAACGAATTGGCTTTTTTTAAGCATGTGACAAAAATACTTCCTTGGTTGACAAAAAAAAACAGTCTAAAAATAAATAATCCCGTTAAAATGAAGATGGAAGAACTTCCATTTGTTCTTTTTTTAAACAGTGTGTAAGAAAAGAAAGTTAATCTATTTTGATCACTAGGAATATAGGTGAGTAAAGTATTGGTTCCTGCCAAATTTGTTTTGGCATTTTGCCATTTGCTTACAGACATGAAACTCTTGGGCTAATAATATATGTGTTTGACACTATGACAAGGTTTCAGGCAGTGAAAATATGGTTTTTGTCTGCATGCAATTCCATATTTCAGCCAGGTATGATGAAATTCATTATTTATTCTGAACTTAGTGAATATCTACTGACTAATTTTGTTGATTATAAAAGTATAGGCCAGTGTGGAAGGAACTATTCAGTAGTGTTTTCAAGAAATTACTGTTTAGGAGTCAGTTAGTTTGAGTAGTTTATGTACTGTATAGTTGACAGTTACTAATAAGTAAAAATATTTAGAGTTTACAATCATAACCTTTCTTTATTAATTAATGTAATGAAGACAAGTTTAATTCACTGTTGAAATTATAAAGAAACTGTTTGTTGCTGTGCTTTTAACTCTTGTTATAACTGGTAGACAAGGAGACGGATGTATTATTCACTGTTGTACCACTGGTTGACAACAAGATAGCAGTATTATTAACTGTTGTACCACTGGTTGACAACAAGACAGCTGTATTATTAACTGTTGTACCACTGGTTGATAACAAGATAGCTGTATTATTAACTGTTGTACCACTGCTTGACAACAAGATAGCTGTATTATTAACTGTTGTACCACTGGTAGAAAAGGAGACATGTATTATTAACTGCTGTACCACTGGTTGACAACAAGATAGCTGTATTATTAACTGTTGTACCAATGGTAGACAAGGAGACAGCTGTATTATTAACTGTTTTATCACTGGTAGACAAGGAGACAGATGTATTATTAACTGTTGTACCACTGGTTGATAACAAGATAGCTGTATTATTAACTGTTGTACCACTGGTTGATAACAAGATAGCTGTATTATTAACTGTTGTACCACTGCTTGACAACAAGACAGCTGTATTATTAACTGTTCTACCAATGGTAGACAAGGAGACAGCTGTATTATTAACTGTTGTACCACTGGTAGACAAGGAGACATGTATTATTAACTGTTGTACCACTGGTTGACAACAAGATAGCTGTATTATTAACTGTTGTACCACTGCTTGACAACAAGACAGCTGTATTATTAACTGTTGTACCACTGGTAGACAAGGAGACAGCTGTATTATTAACTGTTGTACCACTGGTAGACAAGGAGACATGTATTATTAACTGTTGTACCACTGGTTGACAACAAGATAGCTGTATTATTAACTGTTGTACCACTGGTTGACAACAAGACAGCTGTATTATTAACTGTTGTACCAATGGTAGACAAGGAGACAGCTGTATTATTAACTGTTTTATCACTGGTAGACAAGGAGACAGATGTATTATTAACTATTGTACCACTGGTTGACAACAAGATAGCTGTATTATTAACTGTTGTACCACTGGTTGACAACAATATAGCTGTATTATTAACTGTTGTACCACTGGTAGACAAGGAGACAGCTGTATTATTAACTGTTGTACCAATGGTAAACAAGGAGACAGATGTATTATTAACTGTTATACCACTGGTTGACAACAAGATAGCTGTATTATTAACTGTTGTACCACTGCTTGACAACAAGACAGCTGTATTATTAACTGTTGTACCACTGGTAGACAAGGAGACAGCTGTATTATTAACTGTTGTACCACTGGTTCACAACAAGACAGCTGTATTATTAACTGTTGTACCACTGGTTCACAACAAGACAGCTGTATTATTAACTGTTGTACCACTGGTTGACAACAAGATAGCTGTATTATTAACTGTTGTACCACTGGTTGATAACAAGATAGCTGTATTATTAACTGTTGTACCACTGCTTGACAACAAGATAGCTGTATTATTAACTGTTGTACCACTGGTAGAAAAGGAGACATGTATTATTAACTGCTGTACCACTGGTTGACAACAAGATAGCTGTATTATTAACTGTTGTACCAATGGTAGACAAGGAGACAGCTGTATTATTAACTGTTTTATCACTGGTAGACAAGGAGACAGATGTATTATTAACTGTTGTACCACTGGTTGATAACAAGATAGCTGTATTATTAACTGTTGTACCAATGGTTGATAACAAGATAGCTGTATTATTAACTGTTGTACCACTGGTTGATAACAAGATAGCTGTATTATTAACTGTTGTACCACTGGTTGATAACAAGATAGCTGTATTATTAACTGTTGTACCACTGCTTGACAACAAGACAGCTGTATTATTAACTGTTTTACCAATGGTAGACAAGGAGACAGCTGTAATATTAACTGTTGTACCACTGGTAGACAAGGAGACAGATGTATTATTAACTGTTGTACCACTGCTTGACAACAAGACAGCTGTATTATTAACTGTTTTACCAATGGTAGACAAGGAGACAGCTGTAATATTAACTGTTGTACCACTGGTAGACAAGGAGACAGATGTATTATTAACTGTTGTACCACTGGTTGACAACAAGATAGCTGTATTATTAACTGTTGTACCACTGCTTGACAACAAGACAGCTGTATTATTAACTGTTGTACCACTGGTAGACAAGGAGACAGCTGTATTATTAACTGTTGTACCACTGGTAGACAAGGAGACATGTATTATTAACTGTTGTACCACTGGTTGACAACAAGATAGCTGTATTATTAACTGTTGTACCACTGCTTGACAACAAGACAGCTGTATTATTAACTGTTGTACCACTGGTAGACAAGGAGACAGCTGTATTATTAACTGTTGTACCACTGGTAGACAAGGAGACATGTATTATTAACTGTTGTACCACTGGTTGACAACAAGATAGCTGTATTATTAACTGTTGTACCACTGGTTGACAACAAGACAGCTGTATTATTAACTGTTGTACCAATGGTAGACAAGGAGACAGCTGTATTATTAACTGTTTTATCACTGGTAGACAAGGAGACAGATGTATTATTAACTATTGTACCACTGGTTGACAACAAGATAGCTGTATTATTAACTGTTGTACCACTGGTTGACAACAATATAGCTGTATTATTAACTGTTGTACCACTGGTAGACAAGGAGACAGCTGTATTATTAACTGTTGTACCAATGGTAAACAAGGAGACAGATGTATTATTAACTGTTATACCACTGGTTGACAACAAGATAGCTGTATTATTAACTGTGGTACCAATGGTAGACAAGGAGACAGCTGTATTATTAACTGTTGTATCACTGGTTGACAACAAGATAGCTGTATTATGAACTGTTGTACCACTGGTTGACAACAAGATAGCTGTATTATTAACTGTTGTACCACTGGTAGACAAGGAGACAGCTGTATTATTAACTGTCGTATCACTGGTTGACAACAAGGCATCTGTATTATTAACTGTTGTACCACTGGTTGACAACGAGACAGCTGTATTATTAACTGTTGTACTACTGGTTGACAACAAGACAGCTGTATTATTAACTGTTGTACCACCAGTTGACAACAAGACAGCTGTATTATTAACTGTTGTACCACTGGTTAACAACAAGACAGCTGTATTATTAACTGTTGTACCACCAGTTGACAACAAGACAGCTTTATTATTAACTGGTGTTCCACTGGTTAACAACAAGACAGCTGTATTATTAACTGTTGTACCACTGGTAGACAAGGAGACAGCTGTATTATTAACTGTTGTACCCCTGGTTAATAACAAGACAGCAGTATTATTAACTGCTGTACCACTGGTAGACAAGGAGACAGCTGTATTATTAACTGTTGTATCACTGGTAGACAAGGAGACATCTGTATGATTAACTGTTGTACCACTGGTAGACAAGGAGACAGCTATATTATTAACTGTTGTACCACTGGTAGACAAGGAGACAGCTGTATTATTAACTGTTGTACCACTGGTAGACAAGGAGACAGCTGTATTATTAACTGTTGTACTACTGGTAGACAAGGAGACAGCTGTATTATTAACTGTTGTACCCCTGGTTGACAAGGAGACAGCTGTATTATTAAGTATGGATATCATTGATTGTGAAGGATACACCTTTACTAAAATATCAGTAGATAAATAGAAAAATAAATACTTTTCTTAGCTATTAAGAACAATCAGATTTGTTGTAAGATTGCCCATTGAGCTGATTTGGTTAGTAATGAGGGTGAAGCATATGGAACGTTAATGTGAAATTTCAAAACCAAACTTAGTATTTTTAAAAAAACTGTTCGCCAAGGATATTTACAATCTCTTCCGTAAGACGTGCTCAGCAAATGTCAGTTGGAAACTCTTTTTGTTAACCTGAACATGACCTAAGAAGGTTGAAACTTTGTTCTATATTTTAGTTTGGTAAAAGTTTTAATACCCAAACCAGCCGTCTTGGGATACAGAGTTTGTAATTTAAACACCTGAAACCTGAATCCTCCAAAAATTCAGACAAAAAATGAAAATTCAAAGAGTTCAAAAGTCTGTTGTATTTTAGAGAGAAAGAAGGTTTTAGCTTCCAGAAACTTCAAAGCCTGAAGTTTATTTTGTAGTATGCTATTCTGTTTGTTGCAAAATCTTTTATGTTTACATTATTTATATGTAGTTCGTCTTGGGGTTCAGACTGAGGGATTTTGTTAACCTTAAATATGAGCTAGTAAAGTGAGTTATTTTGTTAACCATAAGTATGAGCTAGTAAAGTGATTTATTTTATTAACTGTAAGTATGAGCTAGTAAAGTGATTTATTTTATTAACTGTATGAGCTAGTAAAGTGATTTATTTTATTAAATGTAAGTATGAGCTAGTAAAGTGAGGTATTTTGTTAACCGTAAGTACGAGCTAGTAAAGTGAGTTATTTTGTTAACCCTAAGTATGAGCTAGTAAAGTGAGTAATTTTGTTAACCCTAAGTATGAGCTAGTAAAGTGAGTTATTTTGTTAACCGTAAGTATGAGCTAGTAAAGTGAGGTATTTTGTTAACATTAAGTATGAGCTAGTAAAGTGAGGTATTTTGTTAACACTAAGTATGAGCTAGTAAAGTGAGTTATTTTGTTAACCGTAAGTATGAGCTAGTAAAGTGAGTTATTTTGTTAACCGTAAGTATGAGCTAGTAAAGTGAGGTATTTTGTTAACACTAAGTATGAGCTAGTAAAGTGAGTTATTTTGTTAACACTAAGTATGAGCTAGTAAAGTGAGTTATTTTGTTAACACTAAGTATGAACTAGTAAAGTGAGGTATTTTGTTAACCCTAAGTATGAGCTAGTAAAGTGAGTTATTTTGTTAACCGTAAGTATGAGCTAGTACAGTGAGTTATTTTGTTAACCGTAAGTATGAGCTAGTAAAGTGAGTTATTTTGTTAACACTAAGTATGAGCTAGTAAAGTGAGGTATTTTGTTAACACTAAGTATGAGCTAGTAAAGTGAGGTATTTTGTTAACCCTAAGTATGAGCTAGTAAAGTGAGGTATTTTGTTAACCCTAAGTATGAGCTAGTAAAGTGAGTTATTTTGTTAACCATAAGTACGAGCTAGTAAAGTGAGTTATTTTGTTAACATTAAGTATGAGCTAGTAAAGTGAGTTATTTTGATTTTACATGGACATTATGATGTTAGTATGGCATGTAATGAAATTTATTTTTATTTGTCTCATGGGAACAACTGAAAAAATTGAATGTAATTGGTTAATGAACCTAATGATTCATCATTTAGCAACTTTCATTAACTATCTAACCATACATGCAACTGTTGTTGAATGTAGAAAGTGAGTAATAACAGAGTTATGTCATGTCCAGATTTACCATTAAACAACAAAAATGTTGTAGGTTGCAGCATCAGTTGATGATGACTGCTGTTTGAGGGTTGAATTTAGGGTGGGTGTATGTTAGATAAATGTTGTTTTTACTACACCTTTCAGCACAGTTATGAAACCTTAGTTTAGTTAAAACTAAACTAACACGGTTTATCTAAATTTACACAGTTAATCTCAAGACAGCTGGTATGGATATTAACACTTTTATTGATAAGGAGAGAACAACGGTTAAACCTAAAGATGTCCTAAGAAGGTCAAAATGCTATTTTCTGCTTTATTAGTAAAAGTGCTAATACCCATACCAGCCAGCCTGAGATACAACTTTATATCTCAGTATGAATATTTTCAAATAGACAAGAGATCAGAGATACTCATTAATATAATACTCGATAATATAATTCAGACTTTGAAATGCTTAACTTTTTAGTAGTTTATAAAAATTCAATGTCTCAAATTTGGAAGTTCTTCAAAACTTTATACAAGCAGTTACTAAAATGTTCAAATTTCAGAAACTTAAATATTTATGAAAGTTTTCAAACCACTGAAGTTTCACCTTCCATACTCTTCTAGTCTGACATTACATGATAAGAAACCTTTATAGAACATAGTGAAACCGTGTTAACCTGAATGTATTTGTAACAAACTATTCTTCCTGGTTACTAATACATCCTGATAGTCTAAACAGTCACTTTGAATACAATAGGCACTTTATCACTGATCTAAGGTGCATACAATTCCTCAAAAAGTCCTTGAAAACAGTACCTTTTTTTGCAAATGTATTTGAATAGATCATAGTAACAGAATATATCAATATATCTAACTTTAATGAATGTTGCACAGTTCAATGGAGTAAATACTTTTTGTTTCAGTTTACATTCACATTTTTTTAAATTTCAATATAATCAGATTCATTTTGATGTAGATTTTAGCTTCCAAAAAATGCTTCAAGAGAGTGCGTAGAAAGTGCTTAAAGTTTATGTGATCAATGCAGTATAGACCATAATTATCACGTCTTTTCGTGTTCTAATTAAACTTTCCTTGACTTGTGGATTCAAGTATGGGTTATGGAATCATAGATGTACATGAAACACATGTTCTTAATAGGATACAACTGTTCAGGTTTGGAACACAAATATATGGGTTATTGATTGAACTTCCATTTGTAAATATTTGTGCACAGAAATCTACCATGCTGTTAGTTAAGAAAAGGTAGAGAAACTGTGTGTTTTATATTAATTTAATAAGAAACCAGAAGTTATGATAATTATGTATACTATAGCGTGTTTGTAAAACAATTGTGACCTTCATTTCTTTCAAGTACCTTTACTTGTGATATATAACCTTGTGGTTTTCTCTTTCAAAGCGAGCCAACTAATTGGAAAACGAATCTCCTCATCTCGACAGCTACTTGCTGCTGGGCAGGTGTTGAAACATACAGTTCCCAGCCATGACTGTGATGTTGTTATGACCTTCCCTCCTAATGCCAGCGAAGCTACACTGGTGTGGCTATTGACAAAACTGAAAACGTGTGTACCAGATATTTCAGTTGAAGTTCGCCATCATAGATATTCTGGAGTGTATGTGTTTTACTTCACTGCTCCTTATGAAAAGTAAGTTTTGATGATGATGTAACTTCAAGTATGTTTGTTTGTAATTAAGCACAAGGATACACAATGCACTATCCGTGTTCTGCCAGCTACGTACCACTGTATCACTTGAAGTAAAAGTACAATTTTGTTTATACTAATATAATAGTAATGTGATGGTCATTTTCACTTTATGTTATATTGTGATGGGCAGCCTGACTTTGTATTATTGTATGGCATTTTGTTTGTTTTTGGTTAAAAAGCTCGTGGGAAAAACTTTTTGTTTTTAGTTTTTGAGCTTTGTGAAGTATTTAAACAACATAATCAAACATTAGAGACTACAACAGATACACTAGAAGACTGAAGTATTGTTAAACAGACATATCAGGTGACCAAAGTAATGTAAACAGACATATCAGGAGTCTGAAATTATGTAAACAGATACATCAGAGGTGTGAAGTGATGTAAACAGATACAGCAGAGGAGTGAAGTGATGTAAACAGACATAGCAGAGGATTAAAGGGATGTAAACAGACATAGCATGGGACTAAAGTGATGTAAACAGATACATCAGAGGACTGAAGTGATGTAAACAGATACATCAGAGGACTAAAGTGATGTAAACAGACATAGCATGGGACTAAAGTAATGTAAACAGATACATCAGAGGACTGAAGTGATGTAAACAGATACAGCAGAGGAGTGAAGTGATGTAAACAGACATAGCATAGGACTAAAGTAATGTAAACAGATACATCAGAGGACTGACGTGATGTAAACGGATACATCAGAGGACTGAAGTGATGTAAACAGATACAGCAGAGGAGTGAAGTGATGTAAACGGATACAGCAGAGCATTAAAGTGATGTAAACAGATGCAACAGAGGACTGAAATAATGTAAACAGATACATCAGAGGAATGAGGTAGTGTAAATAGACATATCAGAGACTGAAGTCATGTAAAAAGATATTTCAGTGGAATAAAGTAACGTAAGCAGACACTTGAAGGGACTACAGTAGCATAAGCAAACATTTCAAGTTATAGAAGTTGTGTGAATGGACATGTAAATATGAGAACATTATCACAGGATCTGACTTTGAACATAAAGGTTTTTTTTTTATCAGATGAGTTGCTTAAAATATCCAGGTGTATATTCTATTGTAACATTAAAAACTTTAATTTGAGTTGTAGTTAATCAACTAGTATGAAGCATTACTTAAAAATGAAAACTGATTTAACTGCAAGTTATAATTTTTGTTGTATATTACTCATTGTTTTTATGCTGACGATATAACAGTAGAAGGTAGTATCATTTTGATAATTCCATTATTATAATGTAGCTTTAAGTCAATCAACTGAAGAGATTTTGATGTCCAGAACTTTATAAGTGAATTTTATTTCTATAAAGTTAGAAAAACTATTTTCTATTTTCTGTTGGAGTATTTAAAACCTACTTTTTGAGAAACTCAAAGTGATTTCCATCGTAGTTTGCATAAGATCTGATGACTTCTTTCATTCATCAGTCTCTTAAAAGGTGCCGAGCAGTTGAAGTTACGCAAACAGCTTAAACCTGTGTTTGGAGGAGGCATGAAAGAATTTGTGTTTGAAGAACAGGATTTCTTTGAGAATGTGGAAGATTCTGTTAACTTCTTCAGTTCACAAGAGAGACAGAGCATCATTTTGTATTTCATATACAGTCTTAGAGCTGAAAAAGCAGACCAGCTGAATCATATTCACTTTGTAGAAGGACAGACAATCAGTAAGTGCTGTCATCAATATTACTTACTATATTCACTCTAACATTATAAATCCTGACAAGCATTTTAAATAAAGCATTTCTCTTTAAAATATATCCATTTTTCTTACTATTATGTTCTTATATATATATCAGTTCAAATTTAATTGCATGCTGTAAGTAACTGATAGTGAATCAAGTTCAGATGTGATAAGTTTGTTTTCAGTTCAACACTTACTAAGTTCTGACTCACTGATGTCAGTTGAAACGTTTATTTTGTACAGATGTAAGAGCACTGTTTGGCACAAGTTATGTTGTGTGATGTTCTGTTTGACTGGTTTTAGGGCCTTATGGGTAACTTAATCAAGTGTTTATTAATATTTTTATAGCTGTGAATTACAAAATAAACATATATATAAGTTCTTCAAATTCATGTGTTATGAATCTATGTAATTTACAATTTTATAGCTCACTTGTTGATATTTTCCAGTTCCTAAGTGTCTAGCAACAGGAATTGTCAGCCAGGTTTTACCGTTGCACAACAGTGAAACATTGACAAAGCTAAAGAAGACCTGGGTTCAAGCTTTTTTCCAGTTTCAGCCACTAGGTGCGTTATTTAAGTATTATTTACATCATTTGTTATGAAGTCTTACCAGGAATCATTAGAGTTAATAAACAGAACGTTTTACATACATTGGTTTTTTTAGACTTTTCTGAAAGTCAGAGGAGAGGTTTAGCAGAATTTTATCACAGGTATGCAATGTAAGTCATCTGTAAAATAGAACCCTACTTAGACATTACAGACATAAAACATAACTTGTCTGTAAAATAGTGACTTATTTGGACCCTTTGTTAAACAGTCATTACACAATTAATATTTATCTATTTCTGTTGAAACAGATCATCAGGTAATAGAATACTTAAAGTTTTTCTTACAGCCACTAAGTAAGACATATCTATTTTTGGCTTAACAGCTTGTAGTTGTTCCACTGTGAAGCATAACTGGGTATTATTTTAAGTCTGCACTTTAACCAAAATATTACATTCAGTTGAAGAACTTTATCCTACTTACAGTCTAAGTTGTGAAATATGTATGACTTAAACTTTGCATTAATGGTAGTTATTTGTTTGTTACAGATGACATTTGTGGTTATTTTGGAGTGAAGATAGCAATATATTTTGCCTGGCTAGGTCATTACACTAAAGCTCTCACTGTTCCTGCTGCTTTTGGCTTTTTTTTGTGGATGTGGTACTATGGACAGGACCAGGTATGATCATTTGACCAGTAGTTTATTGTTTAGGTTAAAGTGCTTTATAATAATTTGATACATTTCAGTGAAGTTCCAGAGTTTTATTTGATATTCAGCCAGCAGAGATATAAAATGTAGAAAGTTGTGATGGAAAGTGAAAAATGTGCTTGTCTGTATACGAAATTAAACGTTTTTCTGAGAAATCAGCAGTACGTCTCCATGAAATTTCAACATCTTTAAGCAGAGTTAGAGTACTTCAAATATCTTCAGAGTTTGTATACAGTAACCGTAACCTGATTCTGGTTTATACGGTAATTTGATATTTTATTTTGTGTTTAAACAGGCCACTGAAGATCTTTGTTTTGTAGTATTTGCTCTTTTTAACGTTCTGTGGGCAACGTTGTATCTGGAATCTTGGAAACGCACGTGTGCAGAGCATGCATATCGTTGGGGTACTTTAGACAGCCAGAGTGAACTGCTTTTGGAGCCACGTCCTCTCTTCTTGGTTAGGACTATTTATATTTTGGTCACAGTTTCAGTTAAGAGTATTTAATTCTGTTATTTCTACAACCATTTCACACGTTTATCTGTTTAAGCGTATGTGTATTTTGGTGATCATATGCACACTAGAACATATATGCAGCTTATCTTGAGAAAACTAAACAAATAAATACAAAATAAACTTTAAAAAATTATGACTTGTGTGTGGGAGTACAATTTGGTTTAAAACTTGAATTTTGGTTGCATGATATCTCTCATCTGATTTTTCTAAAATCATTAGGGTTTTGGGTACATTAAAAACAAAACCATGCATATTTACTGTTCATTAGCCAAGATCTAATAAGTTGTTTCAGTGTCTGATACATGGTTTTGATATGTGAATAAATTTCAGTAGAAAAGCAAACTTTACCCCTAGTTTCATCTGCCAGGTTAAATAATGAATTTTTAGATATTAGGAAGCTAAACTGAAGAGTGAGATAATTATTCATACCATTAAATTATTATTGTTCAGGGTCCACTTCAACAAAGTGAGGTAACCGGGAGGTTGGAGCCCACTTATCCTGCCTGGAAACGAAATCTCTTCAGATACTGTGTTAGCCTACCAGTCATTGCTTTCTTCTTACTTGTGGTGTTTGTTGTCATGTTCCTTATTTTTGAACTTCAGGTAACATCAGATTTTTTGTGAATCAACATACATCTTAAATGTTACATTATTGGTGTTCGGAACAGCAGTTAAAAATAATTTTATTCAGAGTCGTTCTGATTGGTTGGTTGAAGTTCGAACAGATTCATTCTTAATGTGAAAGACAGTGCTTCATCCTCATCAGCAAACCTTTGAAAAGTTGCATGAATGACCACCAGGGGTCCAACTGTACCCTTAACTTACCATTAAAGTAATATTTGGTTTTAAATGCCAGAAACCTATTGTATTACAACTTTTTTTAGGGGTTTGCATGCAATATGAATGATGTAATAGTCCATTTATTCTAGAGGAAATAAGTTGACAAATTAAGAAAATATAAAACTACATTGTTTCTCTGTATACAAGTTAGTAGTGTTAAAACTATTCATTATATACAAACATTGTACCAAAGAAATGTCAGATTTGTATCGTGCTTCTATATTTAAGTCGTTATCCACCAATACACGATGAAGTTACCACAATATTGCAAAATTTAACTCAAAGGAAACTGAAAGCGCACATTGTGGGTCTCCTTGGGTCAGACCGGACCCGAACCCAGATGTATTCTTATAACATGTTTCTATAAGATAGGGTATTATAATTGGTAATCACAGAGAACACTTGTTGAGGAATTAGGTACACATACATGCTTACTATAATGATGTTATAAGCTGATAGACCAGATGATACTAAACTACTTTGATAAATTATTCCCTGAAACAGTATATGTAATGAAATAAATGTTTAGAAATTTGTTTTTTATGGTATATGAGAACTGCATTTATAGTAATGGTCATGTTAATATGGAGTATGTGCAGACCCAGAGAAATATCACATTATAGCTACCTATGCTATATACCTGTTTCAAAAATAATAGGCCCTGCATGGCCAGGTGGTTAGGGTGCTTGACTTACAATCTGTGGGTCATGGGTTCAAATCCCTGTCACATCAAACATGCTCGCCAATTCAGCTGTGGGGGTGTTATAATGTGACTGTCAATCCTGCTATTCATTGGTAAAGGAGTAGCCCAAAAGTTGGTGGTGGGTGGTGATGACTAGCTGTCTTCCCTCTAGTCTTACGCTGCTAAATTAAGGATGGCTAATGCAGATAGTCCTAGTGTATCTCTGCGCTAAGTAATAAGAAAACAAACAAAATCAAGAGTGTAGTATTGATCCAGGGTTACTACTTGACAATTACATGAATTGACATAGATTTGTAATGATTATCTAAAAAGATGTAAAATTGAGAAAGTCATTGGAGTCCACATGTACCCCAGGTGTGCTGAAGACAGTTATTGTATATTTTCAAACTTGTTTTTAAATAACAATTGTCATATTTTGGAATAAAAAGATTTTTTTTTTAATTTTACTTCCTTTTACAGTTTATGGTTATATTTCAGAAACTTTAGTGTTTTTGTTTGGATAAATGTACTTAAAAAGAAGCGAAATGGTATTTCTGTTTGCTTAAAATGAAACACCAGCAAGAAAACTAAAATAAAAATGTATCTCAGAACAGCTGGTATGGGTATTAACACTTTCATTGATAAGGAGAGAACAACGTTTAGACCTTCCCAGGTTAAGAAACAGAGAGTTTGCAAGTAACCGTTGCCAGACACCTGTCTTAAGAATGAGACTATAAACAGTTACGGGCGCGTCTCAATTGGATGTTAAATTATTAATTGGCATGGGTATAAAGGTGTTCCTTTATATTGGTTTAATTTTGGTTTTAGTTGCTGTATAAATAGGGCTTCTTTGATTTTGCTTTTGTTTATATCTGTTTCCCTACTTAGTATTTGGGTGTTTTCTCTGTTTATGTTGTATTTATTTGATTTGCAGTGTTCGAAAACATGTGAAAGTGTTTTTTATATGTTCTTTGAATCTGGTTTCCATTTTTCTGTTTGTTTCTCCAATATAGAAGTTGTGTCAGTTGTTGCATTGTATTTTATAAATTATGTTGGTGTTGTGTTTGTCAGTGTAGTTTTTATATGGTATGGACTTCAGTTTTGTACCTGGTCTTTGAACAAATTTTTTGTGTACTGGGATGTTGTGTTTTGTTATAAGTTTCTTCCAAAGTAGGGAAACAAATATAAACAAACACAAAATCAAAGAAACCTTACTTATACAGCAACTAAAACCAAAATTAAACCAACATAAAGGAACACCTTTGTACCTATACTAATTAATAACCCAACTTCTGTGAAGTTTGATGAAAGTTTTCCTCACTTATTTATCTTGTGTCACACAATGTTTCAAGTGTCTTCAGCTCTACATGATAATTTGTATTAGTTAGAAGTGGCTCTAGCCAAATCACCTTTCTGGAATGAGAATCTTGTGCCGTTAAAAATAGTACTAGTTGTAACTTTGCATTTCTTTCAGATTCCATTACATGCAGTTTTATCTGAATATACAATAGTGTTCTATGGCTTACCGAGTGTTAAATCCCGATTGTAAATGAATTCAAATGCCGCGTGCAGTGATACAGTATTGTACAGGGCGTTTGGAAAGTCACTGTGCAGTTTTGTAATCATATGTCTTTCAGTCTATTTCAAGCCAGCAAGTGATAGCAGTGTTTAGAAACAAAATAAGAAGGATCCAGGCCTGTATTGGTTCCAATGGGGATTACTTTCAACATTGTTTATAATTGTTATTCATATTTACCTTCTGTATTCTATACTGAAACATGTCTGTTAATAAATATATAAGTGCACAGTGACTTTCCGAACACCCTATATAAAGGTAATGAGCATCCGTACACTGGATCAGATCCACGTGAGATTGAGATTGTTACAAGAAATGTTGTCGTTATCATGAAGCAGACACGAGAAACGTTCAAGCTTTAGATTGTCCTTGTATTCAACCAACAACTGTATTCACCCCAAAGTTGGTAAGCAACTGTTCAAGTTTTGTTGATTATAAACAGTAATATTGATTTTGTGGCAATTTACCCGATTCATGTTATGTGGTCTTTATGTGTTTTATATACGAGCTTTTGGAAGATATGTTGTTTTTGCTAACCAGATCAAATCATATATCGTGCTATTGAATCATTTTTTCATATTGTATACTTTCAACTGTTATTTTTCTTCATTGTAGTTGACAGTCGTTTATTACTTAGCACTTGTAGTTGACGGTTGCTTATTACTTAGCACTTGCTATTTAATAAAAAGATTAGTAATACAACACTTGGGTTGAGTTACTGGATCAGAATGCAACACACAACACAGTGGGCAATTACAACTGCAGCGTCCCTTACAATCCCACACCCATTTATACTCTTGTTCCTAAGACGTGTCCAGCAACGGTCACTTGTAAACTCTCTATTTCTTAACCTGGGAAGGTCGAAACATTGTTCCCTCCTTATCAGTAAAAGTGTTAATACCCATACCAGCCGTTCTGAGTTACATTTTTATTTCAAGTGGGTTTCTCGTCATCAAGAGAAAGTAAAATGTAGTTTCAATACTCTATAGAACACTGTTATTCATCAGCTTAAAATATCCATGCTATTTGTTGTAAACCACTTAACCTTTTGAATAAGTTCTTAAGAGTTGTATGTTAGCATATGTAATGAAGTATAAAGTTTATCTGATACCTATTTAAATCTGTTTTTTTACTTTCAGGTTTGGTGGGATAAGAAGATAAGACAGTTTGAATATCCATTCTGGTTAACTTTTCTACCCAAGATATTCTTAGCTTTAGTCATCAATGTACTCGATTCAATCTATTATCGTATAGCTTACTGGCTGAATGACAAAGGTAAATCATACATTTGTGTGTTAACATGTTCTCTTCTCTCTGTTGTTCAACAGAAATTTTACTTGTTGTTGCATAAAGATTAAGAATTATGTAGGAGGAAATTAGTTTGGTTCTGTTGTGGTAAAATTCTAGAATGAAACATTTCTGATTCAGTAATTGCATTACATAACAGTTTATTGTTTGTCAGGAATATTTAGCAGTTTTGTCGAATCTGGAACATTTCCTTACAAACAGCTTGTAATGTAGATTTTGTGTTACAAATAACATTTCCTCATGGCATCCAAGTTACCATAACATTGTTACAAAAAGTTTCATTACAAGTGTTGTTTTGTGAATTTTGTTACAAGAATGCACTCGACATCTGTCCTCAATAGCACATATTAATGCAGACTTAGACACCCTCTCTACCCCAAAGCATTATGTAATAATTTGAGTGGTCCCAAAATGATTCTGCAATTTACAGTCTGTTATTATAAACAATGAAGTTTGTATTTAACCCTGTACATATGAGTCACGGGTCAAAGGCCGTGTCACAGTGTTTATTGATTTACTTTCAAAATGTTACTGAAATACTATTTTATGAATTTATGTCATCAAATTTGGTATCAACCTGCAGATTATAATTCAAATCGTAGTATCATACATTATTCAATTTCTTAATTTCAAAATAAATATTCAAAACCTGAAACTGTGCTTTTTGTGTGCCATGTGCTTTGTTCAATGTTGCAGAGGTTCAAATTATACGTTTCTTATGTCAAAATACAAAATCTACAGTTTCATATGAATTAGGAACTCAAATCTCTGATATTACCAAGTTAGAATATAAAATAAGAATTTTCTGTCTTCTGAGATATTGTTCATATATTGAATCAAACACAATGGCCCTTCTCACATCTTTAATTTTTGGAAATGGTCCTTTATATACACTTGCTTTTGAATATGACATGTGAGTCCAAAGTTCAGATTGTCTCCCTTGTGGCTTTCTTAGCCATTTTCATGTGTTAAGATGCAACCTTGTTCTTTTGAACCAAAATTTCAAGCAGGTAGGTTGTGTCTTTAGTCTGTTTGAAATTGCATATTTTTTAGACTGAAATACAGCTTAGTTACTAAATTTGATAAATTATAGTGGAATTCTATGGTATCAGTATGATAATTTATGATTTTTTGGTTATTCAAATGTATATATATAAAACCAAAAATGATTTCATTTAATGTTCACCATGCTCGAAAGTTTAAAATGCTCAGCAAGTTACAAGAATCTCTGACTGAGTAAAAAGGTCATAACAAGAAGAGGTAATTGTGTGCATTACATTTTCACTTACCGTCCTGTGTTTTCAGAAAAAATACTTCTAAGAACTTGTTTATAAATAATAATAATCTATTTACCTGTGCAATGTATAATAATTGAAATCTGACTTTATAATACAAAATACTAGTTTAATAAAACACAGCTAAGACTGGTCACTTTGTAAAGACTTAAGGTTATTTTTATGTTATTGGATGTGGTAGCAAGTTCAGGTGCACAGAGTCATTATAACATTTATGCTGTTACCCAGACATGAGTGGAAGGCCAGTATACGGAAACTAATAAATACATATAAATGTGTAATGTTATGAGATTTCAGGTATTTATACTAAACATTTGGATTTTGTTTTTGTTATAATTTGCATTCATTCTAGAAGAAAAAAGCATAATTTATATTCTAATTTTCATGGTGATTACGACTTCGGTCAAATTGACAGACCCCCTATAATTAGGGTATAGAAAGTGACAGAGAAAATATATAATCTGAATGAAAACAAATATTTGAAATGTATTTAGGAGGTTTTAGAGATTACACAAATAGTACTTGTGATTTTGGAGATGAAGAATAGATTTTACTTGTAACATGATAAGCACTTTTCTAGTAAGAAAACACATTAGATATTTTCAAAAAGAAATGTTCAGTGAAGATGTGGAATCATTACTAAATGTTTACAAGATTAATAATGTGTTGAAAATTATAGTATGAATACTTAGCGTTTGCAAGTATGTATACAAACTTGTGCGTTTTATACTGAGCCCATCAGGAAAGGGTTCTAAACCTGTAACAAAATCAGTATTCATAACAAAAACTGCTATGTTATAGAAAAGCTGCCCTTGTAACATAATGTGAAAGTACCTTGGATGTTGTATTTATTATGTAGAGCTAGTATAGTTGGTGTAGTACCAAAGAAATATATCGTGAATAAAGTATTGTATGTATTCTAAAGTTAATGTTACTAGAATGTAACATGGTGGAAAGGTACTATGAACAAAGTATTATATAATGTAAAGTTAATATTACTAAAGTGTAACATGGTGGAAAGGTACTATGAACAAAGTATTATATAATGTAAAGTTAATATTACTAAAGTGTAACATGGTGGAAAGGTACTATGAACAAAGTATTATATAATGTAAAGTTAATGTTACTAGAGTTTAAACATGGTGGAAAGGTACTATGAATAAAATATTATATAATGTAAAGTTGATATTACTAAAGTGTAACATGGTGGAAAGGTACTATGAATAAAATATTATATAATATAAAGTTAATGTTATTAAAGAGTAAACATGGTGGAAAGGTACTATGGATAAAGTATTATATAATGTAAAGTTAATGTTACTAGAGTGTAACATGGTGGAAAGGTACTATGAACAAAGTATTATATAATGTAAAGTTAATGTTACTAGAGTTTAAACATGGTGGAAAGGTACTATGAATAAAATATTATATAATGTAAAGTTGATATTACTAAAGTGTAACATGGTGGAAAGGTACTATGAATAAAATATTATATAATATAAAGTTAATGTTATTAGAGTGTAAACATGGTGGAAAGGTACTATGGATAAAGTATTATATAATGTAAAGTTAATGTTACTAGAGTGTAACATGGTGGAAAGGTACTATGAACAAAGTATTATATAATGTAAAGTTAATGTTACTAGAGTGTAACATGGTGGAAAGGTACTATGAACAAAGTATTATATAATGTAAAGTTAATGTTACTAGAGTGTAAACATGGTGGAAAGGTACTATGAACAAAGTAATATATAATGTAAAGTTAATGTTACTAGAGTGTAACATGGTGGAAAGGTACTATGAACAAAGTATTATATAATGTAAAGTTAATATTACTAAAGTGTAAACATGGTGGAAAGGTACTATAAACAAAGTATTATATAATGTAAAGTTAATGTTACTAGAGTGTAAACATGGTGGAAAGGTACTATGAACAAAGTATTATATAATGTAAAGTTAATATTACTAAAGTGTAACATGGTGGAAAGGTACTATGAACAAAGTATTATATAATGTAAAGTTAATATTACTAAAGTGTGACGTGATGGAAAGGTACTATGAACAAAGTATTATATAATGTAAAGTTAATATTACTAAAGTGTAAACATGGTGGAAAGGTACTATGAACAAAGTATTATATAATGTAAAGTTAATATTACTAAAGTGTAAACATGGTGGAAAGGTACTATGAACAAAGTATTATATAATGTAAAGTTAATGTTACTAGAGTGTAACATGGTGCAAAGGTACTATGAACAAAGTATTATATGATGTAAAGTTAATGTTACTAGAGTGTAAACATGGTGGAAAGGAACTATGGATAAAGTATTATATAATGTAAAGTTAATATTACTAAAGTGTAACATTGTGGAAAGGTACTATGAACAAAGTATTATATAATGTAAAGTTAATGTTACTAAAGTGTAACATGGTGGAAAGGTACTATGAACAAAGTATTATATAATGTAAAGTTAATGTTACTAGAGTGTAAACATGGTGGAAAGGTACTATGAACAAAGTATTATATAATGTAAAGTTAATGTTACTAGAGTGTAAACATGGTGGAAAGGTACTATGAACAAAGTATTATATAATGTAAAGTTAATGTTACTAGAGTGTAAACATGGTGGAAAGGTACTATGAACAAAGTATTATATAATGTAAAGTTAATATTACTAAAGTGTAACATGGTGGAAAGGTACTATGAACAAAGTATTATATAATGTAAAGTTAATATTACTAAAGTGTAAACATGGTGGAAAGGTACTATGAACAAAGTATTATATAATGTAAAGTTAATATTACTAAAGTGTAAACATGGTGGAAAGGCACTATGAACAAAGTATTATATAATGTAAAGTTAATGTTACTAGAGTGTAACATGGTGCAAAGGTACTATGAACAAAGTATTATATGATGTAAAGTTAATGTTACTAGAGTGTAAACATGATGGAAAGGTACTATGAACAAAGTATTATATAATGTAAAGTTAATGTTACTAGAGTGTAAACATGGTGGAAAGGTACTATGAACAAAGTATTATATAATGTAAAGTTAATGTTACTAGAGTGTAAACATGGTGGAAAGGTACTATGAACAAAGTATTATATAATGTAAAGTTAATGTTACTAAAGTGTAACATGGTGGAAAGGCACTATGAACAAAGTATTATATAATGTAAAGTTAATGTTACTAGAGTGTAAACATGGTGGAAAGGTACTATGAACAAAGTATTATATAATGTAAAGTTAATGTTACTAGAGTGTAAACATGGTGGAAAGGTACTATGAACAAAGTATTATATAATGTAAAGTTAATGTTACTAGAGTGTAAACATGGTGGAAAGGTACTATGAATAAAATATTATATAATGTAAAGTTAATGTTACTAGAGTGTAACATGGTGGAAAGGTACTATGGATAAAGTATTATATAATGTAAAGTTAATATCACTACAGTGTAATGTGGTGGAAAGGTACCATGGATAAAGTATTATAAATAATGTATATATACTTTTAGACTTAAGTTTCAAATATTTTACAAAATGCTCATGAACCATGTGATGGTGTATGTAACAAGTATTATTTTGAAGATGTTTAATTTTTCAAGTATTGTTATCCACTTCACTACCACAGTGCGAAGGAACTAGTCTGTGTACATGAAGACTTTAGAGGGCAGTGTTTTATAATTGTTTAAGAATTATTTTGATTTGTTAATGTAGGACTTTAGTTGAGTCACTTAGGCTTTGTATACAAATGGTAATTGAAGCTCACTGAGTTACCAATGCTTTCTGTTTAAAGTCTCTTACTTGTTGTGATACATTATGTAATTAAACTTACTGTAGTTGAATAAATGTAAGTTTCATATGAAAAAAAAAAAACAGTAAATAAAAATATAATCCAGGACTTGAACCCAGAATCTCTGGCTATCAGGGCTCCTGAATTATCCTGAGTAAAAAAAATTGATAAGTGAAGAAGAAACTTCAAGACTTGAACCCAGGCTCTTGGATTAAAAGATATCTCTGTCAGTATTCTTTTATGAAGTAAATTGGGTGAATATCTGTATATCATTTCTTTCATCACATATTTACAATGAATATTAACATTTATTTAGGAACAATTAAAAGACAGTGTGTAAGTGGAAGTTAAGTAAACTGTGTTCACTCTCTTAGCATAAGTTACTTAGGCCACAACTGTAAACACTTAATATACTAACCATTCTGTTTGACTTACTTTCAGAAAACTATAGGTTAGAAGAAGCCTTCCAGAACCATCTCATTATCAAATTAGTTCTGGTTTGTACCATACTAGTACCCATTATATTGGTTTTGTTTGAGGTTGGTTTGCTTGGTTTTGCATCTGTTTTTTTTCCTTCAAATGTTTGTATGTCTTTTTATCTGCTTGGTTTGTGAAGTAATATAATTTTTTTTCATTCATCACTGTTCAGTGTTGGTGTCTTAAGGTATTCACACACATTGCAGTAACATTCCTGTGCTCACGTAAACAGTATCGAACATTAGAATAAGCATATTTGTATCAACCCAAGGAGACTTCTGGTATCTTCCAGAAAAATTTTTAAATCACTCAGTCAAAGCAACTAAATCAAGTAGTAGTAAATAGTTTCAAGACTCTACCACTAGGGTAATTAATACAGGTTGTAGGAGATACTTTATTAAATGTTTCATTTGGTACATATGGCAAGTAATTACTTTTTATTGGAATGTTTTTTTTCATTTTTAGCACATGTACCAGTCAGGAAAAGCACACGATCATGTTTCAATGTTGAGTAAAATTGTCTTATAATTAAAACATTATTTTTCAGGTACAGAATGCTTGAGCCAGTTTTTTTCATAGTCTAAAAACAGTATAATTCTATACTTCAGTTCTACTGTTATTAATTTGAAAAACATAATAGCAAAATAATGTTTATGAAGCATAACTTTTGTTTCATACCACTGATAAGAAGACACGCAACCTCCCCACAGTGTTCCAAGTACTTAAACCTTTCTTATAGTGTGTGCTAATCTGTGTGGCCCATATCTCTGTCTCTATCTTTCACTTCTGTCCTCTCAGAGAACTATAGACTGGAAGAAGAGTTTGAAAACCATCTGATTGTCAAAATAGTGGTGGTTAGTATCTTTTGTTGATCTCAGTTTCTGTGCATGGAACTCTGGTTTATATCATGTGCTACTGATTCTTTAGAACTGCATGGTCATTAATGTGATGGTGCAGTATGCATGAGCAGTTGATATCTTATAGCTAGCTGTCTTTGTTGCTTGTGTCTCCCCTAGTGATAATTCAAGTAACTATTTTGATATTGTTGATTGGTATTTTGTAGCAATAAAGAATTATTTAAATTTACATAACAACAGTTTTATTAACTTGTGTTTATGTTTAATGATTTCTAATAGAAGGTCATTCTGTATATATGATCATTGTATATCCATTTTAACCTCACTGTTCTTGTGACATTGAAACACAGTCATGTCTGTTTGTCCACATTACCCTATCTGTTTTTATCACACTGTAAAGTGTCTTACTTATAACAAATTGTTCTTATCACACTGTAAAGTGTCTTACCAACATTGTAACTAATTGTTCTTATCACACTGTAAAGTGTCTTACCAACATTGTAACTAATTGTTCTTATCACACTGTAAAGTGTCTTACCAACATTGTAACTAATTGTTCTTATCACACTGTAAAGTGTCTTACCAACATTATAACTAACTGTTCTTATCACACTGTAAACTGTCTTAACAACATTATAACTAATTGTTTTTATCACACTGTAAAGTGTCTTACCAACATTATAACTAATTGTTCTTATCACACTGTAAAGTGTCTTACCAACATTGTAACTAATTGTTCTTATCACACTGTAAAGTGTCTTACCAACATTATAACTAACTGTTCTTATCACACTGTAAGGTGTCTTACCACCATTATAACTAATTGTTCTTATCACACTGTAAACTGTCTTACCAACATTATAACTAATTGTTCTTATCACACTGTAAAGTGTCTTACCAACATTATAACTAACTGTTTTTATCACACTGTAAATTGTCTTACCAATATTATAACTAATTGTTTTGATTAACAAAACTGTTTTGTTTTATGTTTCCATTTTATAGGTAATTGTTCAAATACTGTATTGTATTTTTATTTTGCATAAGATACAATCTTGGGTTTTCAAGAAGATTATTTTATTTGTAAAATACAAATGATTGTATTTTATATAAAAGGAAAGATTTGGTGTCAGTTTCATCTTCTTACTAAAACAAAAAAAAAAAATAATTTTAAACTCATTTTGAGTGATCAGGCTTGCATTATTAAGTTTTGTGTGTGTTTTCAAGGATTTTTAAAAACCTTTTATTTTTATAGAAGAACACTGAAGTAAGTACTTATGTTTATTGGATAAACCTTCTGTAACTTCAAACAGTGATTGGTCAAAAGATACTGTTATCAGAAAGTATAATCTAAAGTAATTAGTATGGGCGATTTGTATTTAATGACAGAATTATACGTTGCTCACTTGTGTTTACTGTGAGCTCATTTGAAAATGTTAGTTAAGCTTTGACAGTTTGTCTTTGTCAGACCACACAAACATTTGGTGTGTTGTAAAACAGTAGTTGTGATTTTATTGTATGTACTGTAGAAACAGATTAGATGGAATGTAAGGAAATTCGATATTTTATTGTAGAATAATATAAACTTTTTTTTTCTGCTGTATCTGATAATAAACTCTAGTCAGTATTTCATTTGTTACTGGATGAACAATGAAACTTTTAAAATTTAGAGTATACAACTTTAATTTAAATTACTGATTACTGAGTGTTTTCTTTAAGAAGAAAGGATAGTATAAGGACCAAGTTGTCTTTCACTATTTTTCTGTTTCAGAAATACACTTTAATGCAGAACTAGTGAGGCAACTCACATGAACTGTGTTGGGTTTTTGTTTACATTCAGCTAAACTCTTTATCTGCGATGTTGCTTATGAATACGCTAGGCTGTTTGTCACAAGGTCCACAATAACATATGGTCATTGAATCGTAAGAAAATACACACACAAATACTATTGATATTACACATAATCACAATAATTCATGCTGGGTTTTCCTGTTTATTTTACACAGAAAGTTATGGATATTTTCATGCTCTGTTCTTTATGCAACGTGGTGTGATGGACAAAAACATAAAATCACACAAAATACGGCATGTGGGCTCCACCAATAACAAAGAGTAGAGAAACAAGGGTTAAGTGAGTGTAAGAAGTCAAATATTGTAAGAATCTTTTAATTGTCTCACAACAATGCATCTATTGTTCATTATCAGAAAGAAGCTGAAATAATAATAAAGGTGAATCATTCAATTTTCAATTTAAGAAGCAGTAACATGAAAGGGAACATTTAACATATGAAAAGCATGTCAACATGTGTAATCTCCAAAATAAAAGTAGCTTTGATTTCTGCTGCTTAGCATGTTCTTCATCTTTGCTTATTGAATTATGCATGTTTCATGCCATTTTCTTATACATCTGATAGGTTATGTGTTCAGATTGTTGCTACTGTTATTTTAACCTAGTTTTAATTTATAGTTCCAGTCCTTCAACTCATTTCTTTCACTGTTCTACATTGCTTTTTATCTTCAAGACATGGACAAGTTAAAGGAGGTAAGTAGAACAGTTCTGTTTCTGATTTTAAAAAGTAGTTTATACTTTGTACATATAATGGTTAAAAATAGATATGATGTGTGTGGTAAAAATTATGGTGATTTGACTTAAAACTTTGAATTAAGGAGTTTCCGTGTAACTATGGTTATCATGTGTCAAATACAAACATTTATGAATCTAGTTTTAAACCTGAGATGTAGAGTTTACATGTTACTAGCACTATTTGATAACTCTCAGGTAAAATGTAAAAACAGTTTACTGGCAGTCCAGTATTGTTGAAGAAAAATATTAGGGTGTTTTTACTTTAATAGGTTGTTACTAGTTGCAATGTAAATTTATCTAGTGTTAAACTACATCTGTGTGATATATAGCAAAAGACAGATTCCTTATATTAAACTTATACCTTCTCCTCTTAATGTGTAACTAGTGATATAAAAGTGTGGCATGTGGTATTACAGCTTTTACTTTTCAGCAATTGGCTGTTTTGCTTATCACGAGACAAGTAGTGGGAAACATCAAAGAATCTCTTCTCCCTTTCCTATCTGAGTCTTTGAAACTTGCCAAACTTGGGGCAAGATCCGTTTCGACACCCAAGACCAACGAGCAGAAAACAGTTCCCGAGACGAGAAGCCTAAAACCAGATGAACATGAAGTTTTGGACAGACATGCCCAGGAAGATGACAAGAGTGAAACTTTGTTAAAGAATAAGCTCACTCAAGCTGAAGTTGAAAGTTCTATGTACAAGGTAGAAAATAGCTCTTGAAATTGTAGTTAAGTGATGTCTTGTAATGATTTTTATAAGGTTGAATAAGGAACATTTGAATACTGTATTAACAAAGCTATTGGTACATTGTGCCATCAGATGTTGGACATCACTTATGGTATGTTTACCATCAGACATGTACGTATCAGATGTTGGACATCACTTATGGTATGTGTACCATCAGACATGTACATATCAGATGTTGGACATCACTTATGGTATGTGTACCATCAGACATGTAGTATCAGATATTGGACATCACTTATGGTATGTGTACCATCAGACATGTACGTATCAGATATTGGACATCACTTATGGTATGTGTACCATCAGACATGCGTATCAGATATTGGACATCACTTATGGTATGTGTACCATCAGACATGTACGTATCAGATGTTGGTCATCACTTATGGTATGTGTACCATCAGACATGTACGTATCAGATGTTGGTCATCACTTATGGTATGTGTACCATCAGACATGTACGTATCAGATGTTGGTCATCACTTATGGTATGTGTACCATCAGATATGTACGTATCAGATGTTGGACATCACTTATGGTATGTATACCATCAGACATGTGCTTCTCAGATGTTGGTCATCACTTATGGTATGTGTACCATCAGATGTTGGACATCACGGTACGTGTACCATCAGACTTGTGCTTACCAGGTGTTGAACATCACTTATGGTACGTGTACCATCAGATGTGTATGTATCGGATGTTGGACATCACTTATGGTATATGTGCCATAAGACATATGCTCACCAGATGCTGGACATCGTATATGTGGTCAGGGTTTGCATAGTACCAGCAGTGCCAGGCTCAAGTGCTGGTACTCAAGCATCTCTAATAATATTATTTGAGAAATTAGAAATTCAAGTATTCTTTCCAGAATTGTCGATTATCTGTAAGCCCCTGTGGTGTGATGACTATGTCTATGAATCATTTGAAACTTGTCTTCCTATTTGTTATAAACTTAATGCCTCAGAATATTTATTAGCAAATTCTAAATTAGAGCATGTGGACACAGGTATGGAAGTGTTTTCTGAATATTCATTGGTTGCTCTTTTATCCCATAAAATTAAAGAATATAAAAATATAGCTTCATAATACTGATAACAAAATTACAGAGAATATATTACGTTACATTTTACAGTTTTATAATTTTCTTGGGGGTGGACAGAAGAGGAAACGGCACAAGAACAAATTCTCACATTAGGAGAATTTGAGGTTGTTTTTAAATATTTCCCTACACATTTAAGAACTTGAAACTTGAAGAGTATTAAAATTTGATTTATTATCTGTGATTTGATGTCAGATACATATACCGTAAAAATAAACTAGTTTAACTGAATTTTGAATGTCACATGTGCAGTGTGACCTGCCTGCCTGCTTAGGGTTAATCATGCATGCACTTGCCTAAAGTGCAGTCAGTCACGTAGGAACATTCACGTTCTCTTCCAGCGTGTGGGAGTTGCAGATTTCCCATATCTCTTGCTGTTGCTAACTTTCACAGTGAGGTTTGCATATCAACTGAAGTATGAACTCAAAAGTACCAGAAGAAACAATTATAATTCTGTGAAAAGTGAATCTGAAATGCAAGAGGAAGCATTATGTCAGAACTCTGAAGATGGGACATATGATAACAGATATTATTCTTAACTTATGATATACTATAAACCAGTACAGGTGGTGATGGCCCATGCTGGATGTCAAGTACTGCTGATACCAGTACTGGCACTGACTCCAAACCCTTGTGGTACATGTATCACAAGGCATTTGTTTATCTATACCACAAATAGAGAGAGATATAAAATATAAAGTATTTCAAAAAAACAAAAGTAATTATTATGTAACAGTTTAAGTCTGTGAAAATTGAAGAAACATGACTGTTACTCATAGCTGAATTTTATTCTATAACAGCTGGAGAAATTTCACTGGTTGTGCTGATTACCGTAAATATTTACCCACATATAAATCGAGAACTAAACCTAAGTAAGAAATAGAGCTATTACACTCATACTCTGTGTATTAGTTGAAGGAAGGGTTTGAAAATAAAACTTTGCCTTTTAATAAATGTTTAATTTTAGGTAAATATTATCCTCAAAATATCACAGTTTCCTCTGAAGCTAAAGTCTTCTGTATTTGTTTTGTCTTTAGAAGGTATTAAGACTCACCCATGGGTTTTCTCCTAAACTTTTCAATGCTGTGTTTTAAAGAAATAAAGGATACTATGGAAGCTTACTTAACATTATCATATTAATTAAAAGACTTACAACTTGTAATAAACTTTTATTGTTTACCATCACTTTCCACAAGCATGTAAAACTCTTTATCTTCGCATTACAAGTCATCTGTATCAGCACGTGAGGTTGTATCAGCGTGAATATTTTCTGTGTCATTCTGTTTTATTAAGGAATTGTTTATAAACAGCAAACAAATAGTTGCATAAAGCTAATATCAGGGCACTTAGAAATAAGATGAAAGAAAAAATTTATAAAACAAATGTTGTAGATTTTGTTCCACATGTATAAATTGAGGGTAGAACTTATCAAAGAAAAATCACAGCCTAAAGGAGTGACTTATACACGAGCTTATACAGTTAGTTATCTTTAAATTTTTGTCATTAAAGTTGTTCAGAGTTTGATGCTTTTTGATAAAGAAAATGAATGAGCAGATGTACAGCTGTAAGAAAATGACTTTCAGTTCTTACAAAGCGACACAATTATTGATTTTGAGATTAACTGTGATGTTTGTTTTACTTTTTGAGTGTCTTATTTTTACAAAATAATGAATTATGAAAATTGAGGGGTTACGGATTGAGATATGGTTCAAAATTCATTTCTGAACTTTCAAAACAGAGATTAATAAAAGTGAAATGAAAAATTTTCTCTTGAAATTTCTTTGATTCTGTTATGTCCTGTAACAGTTTAATCCATGACATAGGATATTTATGTTTTATCAGTTCTATTACCAGTTTAAACTTTGTTAAATATTTCAATAAATGTTTAATCTCCATATCCATGCTTGTACCTGAATAATGTATTTTTATAACATGACTGTGACTGTCAGTATGAAGGCACTTTTGAAGATTACCTGGAGATGTTCATCCAGTTTGGATACGTCATTTTATTCAGTTCAGCTTTCCCCTTGGCAGCCTTCTGTGCTCTTCTTAACAACGTCATAGAGATACGTAGCGATGCTTTCAAACTCTGCGTGATCTTCCAACGGCCGTTTGGACAGCGGTGTGAAAATATTGGGAGCTGGCAAGTAGGTCATATTTTGTGTTTATAACGTACAATAAACACGTCTAATTTACTTATAATTCATACTTGTGAGATATTAACATGTTAAAATAACTTGGGAGATTTCCTTCATGAAACACTGTGGCACTAACTGGTGGAGAAAAAATTCTATATCTTAGAAAATGTGACAGGACTTTTGTCAGTTTTAATTTTATACTGATTGATATGTTTGGTCAAGGTCAGCAGAATGTTTGTATGAATTAGGCCTCAAAACTATTCAAGATTCATAGAGACATTTGGTTCATAGGTTTTGTAATTTAGTTGCCAGTTAGAACTCTATATGTGATTCCAGTTATCCAGTAAGGTGTTTCATTAATACCCAAACAGGTGTAATTAGTTTACTGATGGTAAGTACAGACTTGGATTATTACTTTCTGTGTTATTTTAAAATGATAAATTGCTTCTGATAATGTCTTTTAGTTGTGATGTCTTGCACCTTCTGTCAGAATAGTGATGTGACATAGATTTACTTGTTATTAAACTTACATGGTTACTTGGTAAGGATGTGAACTGTCATGTGTAATGCACAATTCAAACTTTATTTTAAACTGTGTGGTGATACGTCAAAAACAGTGCAAGTTTTTTTAAGATGTACATGTCATCTTTTAGGACGCAATGGAACTGATGGGTGTGATAGCAGTAACAGTTAACTGTGCACTGATTGGTATGTCAGGTCAAGTTCAAAGAATGTTTCCTTCAATGTCCACTAGTGGCACCATACTTCTGATAATTGTATTAGAGGTACGTGTATACATGAATTAAAGTTTACTGAAACTCTACATAATATTTTGTGTAAGACAAGAATAACAGAACGTAATTCATTAACTTTACGGTTTTGTCCAGACTGCCACAAAAATCTTTCATTACTTTGCCTTCTTCAGTTTTCCATTGCAGCTAGTTGTAAACTTTCTATAAGGTGAAGTGAAAGAGTGGTCTTGCTGGGGTAGAATAATGGAGACTTTAAATGACAGTACGTGATTTGTACAAGTTTTGTCTTAAATATGTTTTGCTTAAGTAACCTTGTTTTCATATACTCTGATACTTAAGAGTTTTGGTAATGTAGTATTCAACAAATTATATATCAACAAATACAACAAAGTGTCTTTTTCTTTTTAGTTGTTTTCTTCCTTCTCTGTGTACAGGCCAGAAGGCTCTGAATGGCTGTTAAAACTGTCAGTAATAGTAAAATGAATAATATTAATTAAGTTTTCCAAATCAGATGCCATAAAAACAGTGGAAAGTTTTAGAAGTGTATTCATATCCCAGTATTCATATTCCATTCTTGACATTCTTTGTAGCATATTATCTTAGCTTTGAAGTTTGGTATAGCCTACGCTATACCTGATGTTCCACACTGGGTAGCGACAGAGATGGCCAAAGTAGAGTTCCAGCGTCGAGAAGCTACCAAGGTATTTTTTTTATCGTGTAATTAAACAGAAAATTGTACATAAAAACATTTCTAGTGAGTTATGAAAACCAGTAATTTTTCTTTCAGTGTGCTTATATTTCTTACATAATTCTCTTGTACTGTTATTTAGTCAGTCAAGTAAATAGGGTGGCTCTGTGCTCATTTAAATTCACTATTATGTACATCAGCAACTTATTCAGTGTGAAAATATTAACCAAATGATTAAATTAGTAAAAATAAGCTTATACCTCAAATAACCAGGCTTCAAGGCTTTGCAGTTTAATTTGTTAAAAAGTGCCATAAGCAGTTTATGATAAGTTAACCCTTTATGTCAGTTTTTAGAGCACTCACCTGATCTGCAAGAAGCTCAAATATGAGACAGAGAAGTAATAAAAGAAATTCTTACTTACAGCCAGAAAAACTGATGCTCAATGTTGGGTGATAAGGCCCATGGCGGGATCTTGTGTGAGGGGAGAAGACTGTGTTAATATGTATTGTTAGAAAGGATTTTCTCAGCTCGTAGAGCACTTGCTTGTCGACTGTTTTGGGTTTGATTTTGAGTCAAGGGACTTGAACTTTGACAAGATAAATTAGCATCTGAAATTAAGTAATTAGGTGATGTGAATGACCTTGTTTATGAGAGAAGGCTGTGGTACCTTGAGTCCTTAAAACTGATGTTGTACCTTGAGTCCTTAAAACTGATGTGGTGTTAATTCTCTATTTCAACTTGTACAACATTCATTGAAATAACTACAGAGGGACAGTTGACTTTTAACTTCTACACCATGTTTTTCACAGCAGTTCTTATGCTGCTGTAAAATAAGTAATTTCATAACTTAAACATTTACAATGTAACATAAGTCTCTGTTTAAAGCTGTGTAAAAGATTAACTTTGCTATTTGAATATTTTACCCTGAACAAACAGTGAGTAAATATATTATCTACAAAAAACCATCCATTTCTGAAGCTTCCTTTCTTTCCTGTGTAGCGACTACAGAGCTCAACAGTTCTGTCAGATAAATATAAGGCTGAAAATTCATCAAAGTCTAGCAGTGTTCCAGAACCTCAAGAAGAAAGAGCTACTTCAGCTCAGAAAATAAGGGATTCTTCTCAGGTTGAATCTGGTGTCTCTGGTCAGGATCACAAACATACTAACACGGTCTGGCGAACGTTGAGGATGCTGCTTGCCAGACAGAATTCTTGATAAACCAGAGTGTACAAACTGTGGTAGAGAAACGTAGAACTGTAAGTTTCTGTGGAGATAGCCATTTGGAAAACTTAGTTGAAGACAGCGAGAAAGCTGTAAATGTGTTACTTTGTGGCAATTCTGAGAGTGATCAAAACCACACGGATGTGGAGGACAAGGATCAAAAAGTGGACCAGAAGGATGAAGGTGATGATGCTGACCCTGGAAGTACACAGACCTCATCTCACAGGACAAGAGTTCCTTCTCCTTGTGGACTGGAGCTACAACCTGGGTCTCCTGTTCTTCTCCTCAAGAGGAAAGAAAAATCAGGCAAAAAGGAGAGCTTGTGTTCAGATGCTTCTGTAACCTCACATCAAAAGAATGTAGAGTTGGATGAACGGCCCATCTTGGCTGTAGAAACTCAGGAAATACAAGTTAAAGAAAAGTCTGGTCGTCATAAGTTTAGTCTGTCCCATCTTCGTCTTATAAAGAAGTCAGAATCACAGGACTCTGAATCCTCATCTCCTTCACCATCCTCTGGTCCATCACTTGGTGAAAATCCCCACAGCAGCCCCAGTAAAACTATGAATGGAAAGAAATCCTTAAAATTTCCAACACTTAAAAGAAAAAAGCATCCATTTCCACACTCCTCTTCTCTTGATGTACCTGGAAATTGGAATACCAGCCAGTCCGAACAAGATCCTGACGTCTCTGGCCCCTCAGAGTTTCCTCCCCAAAGATGGAAAAGCTTTTGTTTTCCCAAATGAAAAAAGATGGAAAGTCTGAAGCTGTTATCATAATTCATTCAGTTCAAGTAGACAGTTTCTCAGTAACATCCTGACTCAAGAGGACAATCATGTGGGAGGTAATTGAGGGGTCCAACTTTCAGTGTACCTTGTTTTATCCCACAGTTTCATATTTCTGAAATTACTGATGCATTGTGAGGATATATATGGTTTTGTTATGTAAAGTGTAATTTGGAAAAAATTCAAGTTCTTAACATTCATAGCTTTATAACCCTTTTCCTTTTAAAATATTAACTATTTATGATGTTGTTTTAAATTTGTCACTTTTTCTCTACAGTCGGTTGATGGCATGACGTTCTCTTTTAAGTGAACGGATGGTAAATAGTTTGAAGTAAATCTGGTAGGAGACCTAGTCATATGACATTTTACAGACATCAGGTTGATTGTGATATGGTCTCTTCATGCTGTTTCTATCATGATGTGTGTTAGCTCACTGTTAAACATGATTAGTGGGCTTTTCCAGTGATATCTAGTGTAAAAGAAATCAATTTTGGTTGTGAAATATTGTTCAAATTTTCATATTTTTATGCAAGGCATGTGCAGTTTGACCCATGTATGTAAAATACATAACGTACTTAAGAGGTAATAGAAAACCTCGGGTACCATCAAAAGATACCTTTTTCATGTACTTAAGAGGTAATAGAAAACCTCGGGTACCATCAAAGGATACCTTTTTCAGTGAAAATTATGAACCACACATCCAGTAATGATTCAGTACTTTTTACCTCCAAAATTATCACTCATTTTATAGGTTTCTGCCAGGGCTTCCATAATTTAATTATGACCTTTGTGTGTAGTGGGTCATAAAATGACCAGTAATTACTTTTTATTATTTCAATGCAAGGTTAACTATGGTTTTATTTTCTATGTTAAGGTGGGAGCTAAAATGTCGGGTGTGACATCTAATAACCATACTTAATTCTTTTCAATAATTTCAATAAAATTGTTATGTTCCTGAGGTTATAAAAAAGAAGTTTTACTTTCTATTTTAGTTTCTCATGGTTTAAATAATTATTTTTTATTTTATAAACTGCCATTAATATTCTCCCATTTGGGGAGATGAACGTTTGACATCATCAAGACAGTGATTAGTACATTATCTTCTGTGTCTGGTATTTGACTTCATCAAGACAGTTAATAGTACATTATCTCCTGTGTCTGGTGATTGACTTCATCAAGACAGTTATTAGTACATTATCTTCTGTGTCTGGTGTTTGACTTCATCAAGACAGTTATTAGTACATTATCTTCTGTGTCTGGTGTTTGGCTTCATCAAGACAGTTGTTAGTACAATATCTTCTGTGTCTGGTGTTTGACTTCATCAAGACAGTTATTAGTACATTATCTTCTGTGTCTGGTGTTTGACCTCATCAAGACAGTTATTAGTACATTATCTTCTGTGTCTGGTGTTTGACTTCATCAAGACAGTTATTAGTACATTATCTTCTGTGTCTGGTGTTTGACTTCATCAAGACAGTTATTAGTACATTATCTTCTGTGTCTGGTGTTTGACTTCATCAAGACAGTTATTAGTACATTATCTTCTGTGTCTGGTGTTTGACTTCATCAAGACAGTTATTAGTACATTATCTTCTGTGTCTGGTGTTTGACTTCATCAAGACAGTTATTAGTACATTATCTTCTGTGTCTGGTGTTTGACTTCATCAAGACAGTGATTAGTACATTATCTTCTGTGTTTGGTGTTTGACTTCATCAAGACAGTTATTAGTACATTATCTCCTGTGTCTGGTGTTTGACTTCATCAAGACAGTGATTAGTACATTATCTTCTGTGTCTGGTGTTTGACTTCATCAAGACAGTTATTAGTACATTATCTTCTGTGTCTGGTGTTTGACTTCATCAAGACAGTTATTAGTACATTATCTTCTGTGTCTGGTGTTTGACTTCATCAAGACAGTGATTAGTACATTATCTTCTGTGTCTGGTGTTTGACTTCATCAAGACAGTTATTAGTACATTATCTTCTGTGTCTGGTGTTTGACTTCATCAAGACAGTTATTAGTACATTATCTCCTGTGTCTGGTGTTTGACTTCATCAAGACAGTTATTAGTACATTATCTTCTGTGTCTGGTGTTTGACTTCATCAAGACAGTTATTAGTACATTATCTTCTGTGTCTGGTGTTTGACTTCATCAAGACAGTTATTAGTACATTATCTTCTGTGTCTGGTGTTTGACTTCATCAAGACAGTGATTAGTACATTATCTTCTGTGTCTGGTGTTTGACCTCATCAAGACAGTGATTAGTACATTATCTTCTGTGTCTGGTGTTTGACTTCATCAAGACAGTTATTAGTACATTATCTCCTGTGTCTGGTGTTTGACTTCATCAAGACAGTTATTAGTACATTATCTTCTGTGTCTCGTCTTTGACTTCATCAAGACAGCTATTAGTACATTATCTCCTGTGTCTGGTGTTTGACTTCATCAAGACAGTTATTAGTACATTATCTCCTGTGTCTGGTGTTTGACTTCATCAAGACAGTTATTAGTACATTATCTTCTGTGTCTGGTGTTTGACTTCATCAAGACAGTTATTAGTACATTATCTCCTGTGTTTGACTTCATCAAGGTTATTAGTACATTATCTCCTGTGTCTGGTGTTTGACTTCATCAAGACAGTTATTAGTACATTATCTTCTGTGTCTGGTGTTTGACTTCATCAAGACAGTTATTAGTACATTATCTCCTGTGTCTGGTGTTTGACTTCATCAAGACAGTTATTAGTACATTATCTCCTGTGTCTGGTGTTTGACTTCATCAAGACAGTTATTAGTACATTATCTCCTGTGTCTGGTGTTTGACTTCATCAAGACAGTTATTAGTACATTATCTTCTGTGTCTGGTGTTTGACTTCATCAAGACAGTTATTAGTACATTATCTTCTGTGTCTGGTGTTTGACTTCATCAAGACAGTTATTAGTACATTATCTTCTGTGTCTGGTGTTTGACTTCATCAAGACAGTTATTAGTACATTATCTTCTGTGTCTGGTGTTTGACTTCATCAAGACAGTTATTAGTACATTATCTCCTGTGTCTGGTGTTTGACTTCATCAAGACAGTTATTAGTACATTATCTTCTGTGTCTGGTGTTTGACTTCATCAAGACAGTGATTAGTACATTATCTTCTGTGTCTGGTGTTTGACTTCATCAAGACAGTTATTAGTACATTATCTCCTGTGTCTGGTGTTTGACTTCATCTGTGTCTGGTGTTTGACTTCATCAAGACAGTTATTAGTACATTATCTCCAGTGTCTGGTGTTTGACTTCATCAAGACAGTTATTAGTACATTATCTCCTGTGTCTGGTGTTTGACTTCATCAAGACAGTTATTAGTACATTATCTCCTGTGTCTGGTGTTTGACTTCATCAAGACAGTTATTAGTACATTATCTTCTGTGTCTGGTGTTTGACTTCATCAAGACAGTTATTAGTACATTATCTTCTGTGTCTGGTGTTTGACTTCATCAAGACAGTTATTAGTACATTATCTTCTGTGTCTGGTGTTTGACTTCATCAAGACAGTTATTAGTACATTATCTCCTGTGTCTGGTGTTTGACTTCATCAAGACAGTTATTAGTACATTATCTCCTGTGTCTGGTGTTTGACTTCATCAAGACAGTTATTAGTACATTATCTCCTGTGTCTGGTGTTTGACTTCATCAAGACAGTTATTAGTACATTATCTTCTGTGTCTGGTGTTTGACTTCATCAAGACAGTTATTAGTACATTATCTTCTGTGTCTGGTGTTTGACATCAAGACAGTTATTAGTACATTCTTCTGTGTCTGGTGTTTGACTTCATCAAGACAGTTATTAGTACATTATCTTCTGTGTCTGGTGTTTGACTTCATCAAGACAGTTATTAGTACATTATCTTCTGTGTCTGGTGTTTGACTTCATCAAGACAGTTATTAGTACATTATCTTCTGTGTCTGGTGTTTGACTTCATCAAGACAGTTATTAGTACATTATCTTCTGTGTCTGGTGTTTGACTTCATCAAGACAGTTATTAGTACATTATCTTCTGTGTCTGGTGTTTGACTTCATCAAGACAGTTATTAGTACATTATCTTCTGTGTCTGGTGTTTGACTTCATCAAGACAGTTATTAGTACATTATCTCCTGTGTCTGGTGTTTGACTTCATCAAGACAGTTATTAGTACATTATCTCCTGTGTCTGGTGTTTGACTTCATCAAGACAGTTATTAGTACATTATCTCCTGTGTCTGGTGTTTGACTTCATCAAGACAGTTATTAGTACATTATCTCCTGTGTCTGGTGTTTGACTTCATCAAGACAGTTATTAGTACATTATCTCCTGTGTCTGGTGTTTGACTTCATCAAGACAGTTATTAGTACATTATCTCCTGTGTCTGGTGTTTGACTTCATCAAGACAGTTATTAGTACATTATCTCCTGTGTCTGGTGTTTGACTTCATCAAGACAGTTATTAGTACATTATCTCCTGTGTCTGGTGTTTGACTTCATCAAGACAGTTATTAGTACATTATCTCCTGTGTCTGGTGTTTGACTTCATCAAGACAGTTATTAGTACATTATCTTCTGTGTCTGGTGTTTGACTTCATCAAGACAGTTATTAGTACATTATCTTCTGTGTCTGGTGTTTGACTTCATCAAGACAGTTATTAGTACATTATCTTCTGTGTCTGGTGTTTGACTTCATCAAGACAGTTATTAGTACATTATCTCCTGTGTCTGGTGTTTGACTTCATCAAGACAGTTATTAGTACATTATCTCCTGTGTCTGGTGTTTGACTTCATCAAGACAGTTATTAGTACATTATCTCCTGTGTCTGGTGTTTGACTTCATCAAGACAGTTATTAGTACATTATCTCCTGTGTCTGGTGTTTGACTTCATCAAGACAGTTATTAGTACATTATCTTCTGTGTCTGGTGTTTGACTTCATCAAGACAGTTATTAGTACATTATCTTCTGTGTCTGGTGTTTGACTTCATCAAGACAGTTATTAGTACATTATCTTCTGTGTCTGGTGTTTGACTTCATCAAGACAGTTATTAGTACATTATCTTCTGTGTCTGGTGTTTGACTTCATCAAGACAGTTATTAGTACATTATCTCCTGTGTCTGGTGTTTGACTTCATCAAGACAGTTATTAGTACATTATCTCCTGTGTCTGGTGTTTGACTTCATCAAGACAGTTATTAGTACATTATCTCCTGTGTCTGGTGTTTGACTTCATCAAGACAGTTATTAGTACATTATCTCCTGTGTCTGGTGTTTGACTTCATCAAGACAGTTATTAGTACATTATCTCTCTGTGTCTGGTGTTTGACTTCATCAAGACAGTTATTAGTACATTATCTCCTGTGTCTGGTGTTTGACTTCATCAAGACAGTTATTAGTACATTATCTTCTGTGTCTGGTGTTTGACTTCATCAAGACAGTTATTAGTACATTATCTTCTGTGTCTGGTGTTTGACTTCATCAAGACAGTTATTAGTACATTATCTTCTGTGTCTGGTGTTTGACTTCATCAAGACAGTTATTAGTACATTATCTTCTGTGTCTGGTGTTTGACTTCATCAAGACAGTTATTAGTACATTATCTTCTGGTGTCTTCATCAAGACAGTGTTTGACTTCATCAAGACAGTTATTAGTACATTATCTTCTGTGTCTGGTGTTTGACTTCATCAAGACAGTTATTAGTACATTATCTTCTGTGTCTGGTGTTTGACTTCATCAAGACAGTTATTAGTACATTATCTCCTGTGTCTGGTGTTTGACTTCATCAAGACAGTTATTAGTACATTATCTCCTGTGTCTGGTGTTTGACTTCATCAAGACAGTTATTAGTACATTATCTCCTGTGTCTGGTGTTTGACTTCATCAAGACAGTTATTAGTACATTATCTCCTGTGTCTGGTGTTTGACTTCATCAAGACAGTTATTAGTACATTATCTCCTGTGTCTGGTGTTTGACTTCATCAAGACAGTTATTAGTACATTATCTCTTGTGTCTGGTGTTTGACTTCATCAAGACAGTTATTAGTACATTATCTCCTGTGTCTGGTGTTTGACTTCATCAAGACAGTTATTAGTACATTATCTCCTGTGTCTGGTGTTTGACTTCATCAAGACAGTTATTAGTACATTATCTCCTGTGTCTGGTGTTTGACTTCATCAAGACAGTTATTAGTACATTATCTCCTGTGTCTGGTGTTTGACTTCATCAAGACAGTTATTAGTACATTATCTTCTGTGTCTGGTGTTTGACTTCATCAAGACAGTTATTAGTACATTATCTTCTGTGTCTGGTGTTTGACTTCATCAAGACAGTTATTAGTACATTATCTTCTGTGTCTGGTGTTTGACTTCATCAAGACAGTTATTAGTACATTATCTCCTGTGTCTGGTGTTTGACTTCATCAAGACAGTTATTAGTACATTATCTTCTGTGTCTGGTGTTTGACTTCATCAAGACAGTTATTAGTACATTATCTTCTGTGTCTGGTGTTTGACTTCATCAAGACAGTTATTAGTACATTATCTCCTGTGTCTGGTGTTTGACTTCATCAAGACAGTTATTAGTACATTATCTTCTGTGTCTGGTGTTTGACTTCATCAAGACAGTTATTAGTACATTATCTCCTGTGTCTGGTGTTTGACTTCATCAAGACAGTTATTAGTACATTATCTCCTGTGTCTGGTGTTTGACTTCATCAAGACAGTTATTAGTACATTATCTTCTGTGTCTGGTGTTTGACTTCATCAAGACAGTTATTAGTACATTATCTCCTGTGTCTGGTGTTTGACTTCATCAAGACAGTTATTAGTACATTATCTTCTGTGTCTGGTGTTTGACTTCATCAAGACAGTTATTAGTACATTATCTCCTGTGTCTGGTGTTTGACTTCATCAAGACAGTTATTAGTACATTATCTCCTGTGTCTGGTGTTTGACTTCATCAAGACAGTTATTAGTACATTATCTTCTGTGTCTGGTGTTTGACTTCATCAAGACAGTTATTAGTACATTATCTTCTGTGTCTGGTGTTTGACTTCATCAAGACAGTTATTAGTACATTATCTTCTGTGTCTGGTGTTTGACTTCATCAAGACAGTTATTAGTACATTATCTTCTGTGTCTGGTGTTTGACTTCATCAAGACAGTTATTAGTACATTATCTCCTGTGTCTGGTGTTTGACTTCATCAAGACAGTTATTAGTACATTATCTTCTGTGTCTGGTGTTTGACTTCATCAAGACAGTTATTAGTACATTATCTTCTGTGTCTGGTGTTTGACTTCATCAAGACAGTTATTAGTACATTATCTTCTGTGTCTGGTGTTTGACTTCATCAAGACAGTTATTAGTACATTATCTCCTGTGTCTGGTGTTTGACTTCATCAAGACAGTTATTAGTACATTATCTCCTGTGTCTGGTGTTTGACTTCATCAAGACAGTTATTAGTACATTATCTCCTGTGTCTGGTGTTTGACTTCATCAAGACAGTTATTAGTACATTATCTCCTGTGTCTGGTGTTTGACTTCATCAAGACAGTTATTAGTACATTATCTTCTGTGTCTGGTGTTTGACTTCATCAAGACAGTTATTAGTACATTATCTTCTGTGTCTGGTGTTTGACTTCATCAAGACAGTTATTAGTACATTATCTTCTGTGTCTGGTGTTTGACTTCATCAAGACAGTTATTAGTACATTATCTTCTGTGTCTGGTGTTTGACTTCATCAAGACAGTTATTAGTACATTATCTCCTGTGTCTGGTGTTTGACTTCATCAAGACAGTTATTAGTACATTATCTCCTGTGTCTGGTGTTTGACTTCATCAAGACAGTTATTAGTACATTATCTTCTGTGTCTGGTGTTTGACTTCATCAAGACAGTTATTAGTACATTATCTTCTGTGTCTGGTGTTTGACTTCATCAAGACAGTGATTAGTACATTATCTTCTGTGTCTGGTGTTTGACTTCATCAAGACAGTTATTAGTACATTATCTTCTGTGTCTGGTGTTTGACTTCATCAAGACAGTTATTAGTACATTATCTTCTGTGTCTGGTGTTTGACTTCATCAAGACAGTTATTAGTACATTATCTTCTGTGTCTGGTGTTTGACTTCATCAAGACAGTTATTAGTACATTATCTTCTGTGTCTGGTGTTTGACTTCATCAAGACAGTTATTAGTACATTATCTTCTGTGTCTGGTGTTTGACTTCATCAAGACAGTTATTAGTACATTATCTTCTGTGTCTGGTGTTTGACTTCATCAAGACAGTTATTAGTACATTATCTTCTGTGTCTGGTGTTTGACTTCATCAAGACAGTTATTAGTACATTATCTCTGTGTCTGTGTCTGGTGTTTGACTTCATCAAGACAGTTATTAGTACATTATCTCCTGTGTCTGGTGTTTGACTTCATCAAGACAGTTATTAGTACATTATCTTCTGTGTCTGGTGTTTGACTTCATCAAGACAGTTATTAGTACATTATCTCCTGTGTCTGGTGTTTGACTTCATCAAGACAGTTATTAGTACATTATCTCCTGTGTCTGGTGTTTGACTTCATCAAGACAGTTATTAGTACATTATCTCCTGTGTCTGGTGTTTGACTTCATCAAGACAGTTATTAGTACATTATCTCCTGTGTCTGGTGTTTGACTTCATCAAGACAGTTATTAGTACATTATCTCCTGTGTCTGGTGTTTGACTTCATCAAGACAGTTATTAGTACATTATCTTTTGTGTCTGGTGTTTGACTTCATCAAGACAGTTATTAGTACATTATCTTCTGTGTCTGGTGTTTGACTTCATCAAGACAGTTATTAGTACATTATCTTCTGTGTCTGGTGTTTGACTTCATCAAGACAGTTATTAGTACATTATCTCCTGTGTCTGGTGTTTGACTTCATCAAGACAGTTATTAGTACATTATCTCCTGTGTCTGGTGTTTGACTTCATCAAGACAGTTATTAGTACATTATCTCCTGTGTCTGGTGTTTGACTTCATCAAGACAGTTATTAGTACATTATCTCCTGTGTCTGGTGTTTGACTTCATCAAGACAGTTATTAGTACATTATCTCCTGTGTCTGGTGTTTGACTTCATCAAGACAGTTATTAGTACATTATCTTCTGTGTCTGGTGTTTGACTTCATCAAGACAGTTATTAGTACATTATCTTCTGTGTCTGGTGTTTGACTTCATCAAGACAGTTATTAGTACATTATCTTCTGTGTCTGGTGTTTGACTTCATCAAGACAGTTATTAGTACATTATCTTCTGTGTCTGGTGTTTGACTTCATCAAGACAGTTATTAGTACATTATCTCCTGTGTCTGGTGTTTGACTTCATCAAGACAGTTATTAGTACATTATCTCCTGTGTCTGGTGTTTGACTTCATCAAGACAGTTATTAGTACATTATCTCCTGTGTCTGGTGTTTGACTTCATCAAGACAGTTATTAGTACATTATCTCCTGTGTCTGGTGTTTGACTTCATCAAGACAGTTATTAGTACATTATCTTCTGTGTCTGGTGTTTGACTTCATCAAGACAGTTATTAGTACATTATCTCTGTGTGTCTGGTGTTTGACTTCATCAAGACAGTTATTAGTACATTATCTCCTGTGTCTGGTGTTTGACTTCATCAAGACAGTTATTAGTACATTATCTTCTGTGTCTGGTGTTTGACTTCATCAAGACAGTTATTAGTACATTATCTTCTGTGTCTGGTGTTTGACTTCATCAAGACAGTTATTAGTACATTATCTTCTGTGTCTGGTGTTTGACTTCATCAAGACAGTTATTAGTACATTATCTTCTGTGTCTGGTGTTTGACTTCATCAAGACAGTTATTAGTACATTATCTTCTGTGTCTGGTGTTTGACTTCATCAAGACAGTTATTAGTACATTATCTTCTGTGTCTGGTGTTTGACTTCATCAAGACAGTTATTAGTACATTATCTCTGTGTCTGGTGTTTGACTTCATCAAGACAGTTATTAGTACATTATCTCCTGTGTCTGGTGTTTGACTTCATCAAGACAGTTATTAGTACATTATCTCCTGTGTCTGGTGTTTGACTTCATCAAGACAGTTATTAGTACATTATCTCCTGTGTCTGGTGTTTGACTTCATCAAGACAGTTATTAGTACATTATCTTCTGTGTCTGGTGTTTGACTTCATCAAGACAGTTATTAGTACATTATCTCCTGTGTCTGGTGTTTGACTTCATCAAGACAGTTATTAGTACATTATCTCCTGTGTCTGGTGTTTGACTTCATCAAGACAGTTATTAGTACATTATCTCCTGTGTCTGGTGTTTGACTTCATCAAGACAGTTATTAGTACATTATCTCCTGTGTCTGGTGTTTGACTTCATCAAGACAGTTATTAGTACATTATCTCCTGTGTCTGGTGTTTGACTTCATCAAGACAGTTATTAGTACATTATCTTCTGTGTCTGGTGTTTGACTTCATCAAGACAGTTATTAGTACATTATCTTCTGTGTCTGGTGTTTGACTTCATCAAGACAGTTATTAGTACATTATCTTATCTGTGTCTGGTGTTTGACTTCATCAAGACAGTTATTAGTACATTATCTTCTGTGTCTGGTGTTTGACTTCATCAAGACAGTTATTAGTACATTATCTTCTGTGTCTGGTGTTTGACTTCATCAAGACAGTTATTAGTACATTATCTTCTGTGTCTGGTGTTTGACTTCATCAAGACAGTTATTAGTACATTATCTTCTGTGTCTGGTGTTTGACTTCATCAAGACAGTTATTAGTACATTATCTTCTGTGTCTGGTGTTTGACTTCATCAAGACAGTTATTAGTACATTATCTCCTGTGTCTGGTGTTTGACTTCATCAAGACAGTTATTAGTACATTATCTCCTGTGTCTGGTGTTTGACTTCATCAAGACAGTTATTAGTACATTATCTTCTGTGTCTGGTGTTTGACTTCATCAAGACAGTTATTAGTACATTATCTTCTGTGTCTGGTGTTTGACTTCATCAAGACAGTTATTAGTACATTATCTTCTGTGTCTGGTGTTTGACTTCATCAAGACAGTTATTAGTACATTATCTCCTGTGTCTGGTGTTTGACTTCATCAAGACAGTTATTAGTACATTATCTCCTGTGTCTGGTGTTTGACTTCATCAAGACAGTTATTAGTACATTATCTCCTGTGTCTGGTGTTTGACTTCATCAAGACAGTTATTAGTACATTATCTCCTGTGTCTGGTGTTTGACTTCATCAAGACAGTTATTAGTACATTATCTTCTGTGTCTGGTGTTTGACTTCATCAAGACAGTTATTAGTACATTATCTTCTGTGTCTGGTGTTTGACTTCATCAAGACAGTTATTAGTACATTATCTTCTGTGTCTGGTGTTTGACTTCATCAAGACAGTTATTAGTACATTATCTTCTGTGTCTGGTGTTTGACTTCATCAAGACAGTTATTAGTACATTATCTTCTGTGTCTGGTGTTTGACTTCATCAAGACAGTTATTAGTACATTATCTCCTGTGTCTGGTGTTTGACTTCATCAAGACAGTTATTAGTACATTATCTCCTGTGTCTGGTGTTTGACTTCATCAAGACAGTTATTAGTACATTATCTCCTGTGTCTGGTGTTTGACTTCATCAAGACAGTTATTAGTACATTATCTCCTGTGTCTGGTGTTTGACTTCATCAAGACAGTTATTAGTACATTATCTCCTGTGTCTGGTGTTTGACTTCATCAAGACAGTTATTAGTACATTATCTTCTGTGTCTGGTGTTTGACTTCATCAAGACAGTTATTAGTACATTATCTTCTGTGTCTGGTGTTTGACTTCATCAAGACAGTTATTAGTACATTATCTCCTGTGTCTGGTGTTTGACTTCATCAAGACAGTTATTAGTACATTATCTTCTGTGTCTGGTGTTTGACTTCATCAAGACAGTTATTAGTACATTATCTTCTGTGTCTGGTGTTTGACTTCATCAAGACAGTTATTAGTACATTATCTTCTGTGTCTGGTGTTTGACTTCATCAAGACAGTTATTAGTACATTATCTTCTGTGTCTGGTGTTTGACTTCATCAAGACAGTTATTAGTACATTATCTTCTGTGTCTGGTGTTTGACTTCATCAAGACAGTTATTAGTACATTATCTTCTGTGTCTGGTGTTTGACTTCATCAAGACAGTTATTAGTACATTATCTCCTGTGTCTGGTGTTTGACTTCATCAAGACAGTTATTAGTACATTATCTCCTGTGTCTGGTGTTTGACTTCATCAAGACAGTTATTAGTACATTATCTCCTGTGTCTGGTGTTTGACTTCATCAAGACAGTTAATAGTACATCAAGACAGTTATTAGTACATTATCTCTGTGTCTGGTGTTTGACTTCATCAAGACAGTTATTAGTACATTATCTCCTGTGTCTGGTGTTTGACTTCATCAAGACAGTTATTAGTACATTATCTTCTGTGTCTGGTGTTTGACTTCATCAAGACAGTTATTAGTACATTATCTCTCCTGTGTCTGGTGTTTGACTTCATCAAGACAGTTATTAGTACATTATCTCCTGTGTCTGGTGTTTGACTTCATCAAGACAGTTATTAGTACATTATCTCCTGTGTCTGGTGTTTGACTTCATCAAGACAGTTATTAGTACATTATCTCCTGTGTCTGGTGTTTGACTTCATCAAGACAGTTATTAGTACATTATCTCCTGTGTCTGGTGTTTGACTTCATCAAGACAGTTATTAGTACATTATCTTCTGTGTCTGGTGTTTGACTTCATCAAGACAGTTATTAGTACATTATCTTCTGTGTCTGGTGTTTGACTTCATCAAGACAGTTATTAGTACATTATCTTCTGTGTCTGGTGTTTGACTTCATCAAGACAGTTATTAGTACATTATCTCCTGTGTCTGGTGTTTGACTTCATCAAGACAGTTATTAGTACATTATCTTCTGTGTCTGGTGTTTGACTTCATCAAGACAGTTATTAGTACATTATCTTATCTGTGTCTGGTGTTTGACTTCATCAAGACAGTTATTAGTACATTATCTTCTGTGTCTGGTGTTTGACTTCATCAAGACAGTTATTAGTACATTATCTTCTGTGTCTGGTGTTTGACTTCATCAAGACAGTTATTAGTACATTATCTCCTGTGTCTGGTGTTTGACTTCATCAAGACAGTTATTAGTACATTATCTCCTGTGTCTGGTGTTTGACTTCATCAAGACAGTTATTAGTACATTATCTCCTGTGTCTGGTGTTTGACTTCATCAAGACAGTTATTAGTACATTATCTCCTGTGTCTGGTGTTTGACTTCATCAAGACAGTTATTAGTACATTATCTCCTGTGTCTGGTGTTTGACTTCATCAAGACAGTTATTAGTACATTATCTCCTGTGTCTGGTGTTTGACTTCATCAAGACAGTTATTAGTACATTATCTCCTGTGTCTGGTGTTTGACTTCATCAAGACAGTTATTAGTACATTATCTTATCTGTGTCTGGTGTTTGACTTCATCAAGACAGTTATTAGTACATTATCTCCTGTGTCTGGTGTTTGACTTCATCAAGACAGTTATTAGTACATTATCTCCTGTGTCTGGTGTTTGACTTCATCAAGACAGTTATTAGTACATTATCTCCTGTGTCTGGTGTTTGACTTCATCAAGACAGTTATTAGTACATTATCTCCTGTGTCTGGTGTTTGACTTCATCAAGACAGTTATTAGTACATTATCTCCTGTGTCTGGTGTTTGACTTCATCAAGACAGTTATTAGTACATTATCTCCTGTGTCTGGTGTTTGACTTCATCAAGACAGTTATTAGTACATTATCTCCTGTGTCTGGTGTTTGACTTCATCAAGACAGTTATTAGTACATTATCTTCTGTGTCTGGTGTTTGACTTCATCAAGACAGTTATTAGTACATTATCTCCTGTGTCTGGTGTTTGACTTCATCAAGACAGTTATTAGTACATTATCTCCTGTGTCTGGTGTTTGACTTCATCAAGACAGTTATTAGTACATTATCTCCTGTGTCTGGTGTTTGACTTCATCAAGACAGTTATTAGTACATTATCTCCTGTGTCTGGTGTTTGACTTCATCAAGACAGTTATTAGTACATTATCTTCTGTGTCTGGTGTTTGACTTCATCAAGACAGTTATTAGTACATTATCTTCTGTGTCTGGTGTTTGACTTCATCAAGACAGTTATTAGTACATTATCTTCTGTGTCTGGTGTTTGACTTCATCAAGACAGTTATTAGTACATTATCTCCTGTGTCTGGTGTTTGACTTCATCAAGACAGTTATTAGTACATTATCTTCTGTGTCTGGTGTTTGACTTCATCAAGACAGTTATTAGTACATTATCTCCTGTGTCTGGTGTTTGACTTCATCAAGACAGTTATTAGTACATTATCTTCTGTGTCTGGTGTTTGACTTCATCAAGACAGTTATTAGTACATTATCTTATCTGTGTCTGGTGTTTGACTTCATCAAGACAGTTATTAGTACATTATCTTCTGTGTCTGGTGTTTGACTTCATCAAGACAGTTATTAGTACATTATCTTCTGTGTCTGGTGTTTGACTTCATCAAGACAGTTATTAGTACATTATCTTCTGTGTCTGGTGTTTGACTTCATCAAGACAGTTATTAGTACATTATCTTCTGTGTCTGGTGTTTGACTTCATCAAGACAGTTATTAGTACATTATCTTCTGTGTCTGGTGTTTGACTTCATCAAGACAGTTATTAGTACATTATCTTCTGTGTCTGTGTCTGGTGTTTGACTTCATCAAGACAGTTATTAGTACATTATCTTCTGTGTCTGGTGTTTGACTTCATCAAGACAGTTATTAGTACATTATCTCCTGTGTCTGGTGTTTGACTTCATCAAGACAGTTATTAGTACATTATCTCCTGTGTCTGGTGTTTGACTTCATCAAGACAGTTATTAGTACATTATCTTCTGTGTCTGGTGTTTGACTTCATCAAGACAGTTATTAGTACATTATCTTCTGTGTCTGGTGTTTGACTTCATCAAGACAGTTATTAGTACATTATCTACTTCATCAAGACAGTTATTAGTACATTATCTCTGTGTCTGGTGTTTGACTTCATCAAGACAGTTATTAGTACATTATCTTCTGTGTCTGGTGTTTGACTTCATCAAGACAGTTATTAGTACATTATCTTCTGTGTCTGGTGTTTGACTTCATCAAGACAGTTATTAGTACATTATCTCCTGTGTCTGGTGTTTGACTTCATCAAGACAGTTATTAGTACATTATCTCCTGTGTCTGGTGTTTGACTTCATCAAGACAGTTATTAGTACATTATCTCTCTGTGTCTGGTGTTTGACTTCATCAAGACAGTTATTAGTACATTATCTCCTGTGTCTGGTGTTTGACTTCATCAAGACAGTTATTAGTACATTATCTTCTGTGTCTGGTGTTTGACTTCATCAAGACAGTTATTAGTACATTATCTTCTGTGTCTGGTGTTTGACTTCATCAAGACAGTTATTAGTACATTATCTCCTGTGTCTGGTGTTTGACTTCATCAAGACAGTTATTAGTACATTATCTCCTGTGTCTGGTGTTTGACTTCATCAAGACAGTTATTAGTACATTATCTCCTGTGTCTGGTGTTTGACTTCATCAAGACAGTTATTAGTACATTATCTCCTGTGTCTGGTGTTTGACTTCATCAAGACAGTTATTAGTACATTATCTCCTGTGTCTGGTGTTTGACTTCATCAAGACAGTTATTAGTACATTATCTCCTGTGTCTGGTGTTTGACTTCATCAAGACAGTTATTAGTACATTATCTCCTGTGTCTGTGTCTGGTGTTTGACTTCATCAAGACAGTTATTAGTACATTATCTTCTGTGTCTGGTGTTTGACTTCATCAAGACAGTTATTAGTACATTATCTCCTGTGTCTGGTGTTTGACTTCATCAAGACAGTTATTAGTACATTATCTTCTGTGTCTGGTGTTTGACTTCATCAAGACAGTTATTAGTACATTATCTTCTGTGTCTGGTGTTTGACTTCATCAAGACAGTTATTAGTACATTATCTTCTGTGTCTGGTGTTTGACTTCATCAAGACAGTTATTAGTACATTATCTCCTGTGTCTGGTGTTTGACTTCATCAAGACAGTTATTAGTACATTATCTCCTGTGTCTGGTGTTTGACTTCATCAAGACAGTTATTAGTACATTATCTCCTGTGTCTGGTGTTTGACTTCATCAAGACAGTTATTAGTACATTATCTCCTGTGTCTGGTGTTTGACTTCATCAAGACAGTTATTAGTACATTATCTCCTGTGTCTGGTGTTTGACTTCATCAAGACAGTTATTAGTACATTATCTCCTGTGTCTGGTGTTTGACTTCATCAAGACAGTTATTAGTACATTATCTCCTGTGTCTGGTGTTTGACTTCATCAAGACAGTTATTAGTACATTATCTCCTGTGTCTGGTGTTTGACTTCATCAAGACAGTTATTAGTACATTATCTTCTGTGTCTGGTGTTTGACTTCATCAAGACAGTTATTAGTACATTATCTTCTGTGTCTGGTGTTTGACTTCATCAAGACAGTTATTAGTACATTATCTCCTGTGTCTGGTGTTTGACATCAAGACAGTATTAGTACATTATCTCTGTGTGTCTGGTGTTTGACTTCATCAAGACAGTTATTAGTACATTATCTTCTGTGTCTGGTGTTTGACTTCATCAAGACAGTTATTAGTACATTATCTTCTGTGTCTGGTGTTTGACTTCATCAAGACAGTTATTAGTACATTATCTTCTGTGTCTGGTGTTTGACTTCATCAAGACAGTTATTAGTACATTATCTTCTGTGTCTGACAGTGTTTGACTTCATCAAGACAGTTATTAGTACATTATCTCCTGTGTCTGGTGTTTGACTTCATCAAGACAGTTAATAGTACATTATCTCCTGTGTCTGGTGTTTGACTTCATCAAGACAGTTATTAGTACATTATCTTCTGTGTCTGGTGTTTGACTTCATCAAGACAGTTATTAGTACATTATCTTATCTCTGTGTCTGGTGTTTGACTTCATCAAGACAGTTATTAGTACATTATCTTCTGTGTCTGGTGTTTGACTTCATCAAGACAGTTATTAGTACATTATCTTCTGTGTCTGGTGTTTGACTTCATCAAGACAGTTATTAGTACATTATCTCCTGTGTCTGGTGTTTGACTTCATCAAGACAGTTATTAGTACATTATCTTCTGTGTCTGGTGTTTGACTTCATCAAGACAGTTATTAGTACATTATCTTCTGTGTCTGGTGTTTGACTTCATCAAGACAGTTATTAGTACATTATCTTCTGTGTCTGGTGTTTGACTTCATCAAGACAGTTATTAGTACATTATCTTCTGTGTCTGGTGTTTGACTTCATCAAGACAGTTATTAGTACATTATCTTCTGTGTCTGGTGTTTGACTTCATCAAGACAGTTATTAGTACATTATCTCCTGTGTCTGGTGTTTGACTTCATCAAGACAGTTATTAGTACATTATCTTCTGTGTCTGGTGTTTGACTGTACTTCATCAAGACAGTTATTAGTACATTATCTTCTGTGTCTGGTGTTTGACTTCATCAAGACAGTTATTAGTACATTATCTCCTGTGTCTGGTGTTTGACTTCATCAAGACAGTTATTAGTACATTATCTCCTGTGTCTGGTGTTTGACTTCATCAAGACAGTTATTAGTACATTATCTCCTGTGTCTGGTGTTTGACTTCATCAAGACAGTTATTAGTACATTATCTCCTGTGTCTGGTGTTTGACTTCATCAAGACAGTTATTTATCTCCTGTACATTATCTCTGTGTCTGGTGTTTGACTTCATCAAGACAGTTATTAGTACATTATCTTCTGTGTCTGGTGTTTGACTTCATCAAGACAGTTATTAGTACATTATCTTCTGTGTCTGGTGTTTGACTTCATCAAGACAGTTATTAGTACATTATCTTCTGTGTCTGGTGTTTGACTTCATCAAGACAGTTATTAGTACATTATCTCCTGTGTCTGGTGTTTGACTTCATCAAGACAGTTATTAGTACATTATCTTCTGTGTCTGGTGTTTGACTTCATCAAGACAGTTATTAGTACATTATCTTCTGTGTCTGGTGTTTGACTTCATCAAGACAGTTATTAGTACATTATCTTCTGTGTCTGGTGTTTGACTTCATCAAGACAGTTATTAGTACATTATCTTCTGTGTCTGGTGTTTGACTTCATCAAGACAGTTATTAGTACATTATCTTCTGTGTCTGGTGTTTGACTTCATCAAGACAGTTATTAGTACATTATCTTCTGTGTCTGGTGTTTGACTTCATCAAGACAGTTATTAGTACATTATCTTCTGTGTCTGGTGTTTGACTTCATCAAGACAGTTATTAGTACATTATCTTCTGTGTCTGGTGTTTGACTTCATCAAGACAGTTATTAGTACATTATCTTCTGTGTCTGGTGTTTGACTTCATCAAGACAGTTATTAGTACATTATCTTCTGTGTCTGGTGTTTGACTTCATCAAGACAGTTATTAGTACATTATCTCCTGTGTCTGGTGTTTGACTTCATCAAGACAGTTATTAGTACATTATCTCCTGTGTCTGGTGTTTGACTTCATCAAGACAGTTATTAGTACATTATCTCCTGTGTCTGGTGTTTGACTTCATCAAGACAGTTATTAGTACATTATCTCCTGTGTCTGGTGTTTGACTTCATCAAGACAGTTATTAGTACATTATCTCCTGTGTCTGGTGTTTGACTTCATCAAGACAGTTATTAGTACATTATCTCCTGTGTCTGGTGTTTGACTTCATCAAGACAGTTATTAGTACATTATCTTCTGTGTCTGGTGTTTGACTTCATCAAGACAGTTATTAGTACATTATCTTCTGTGTCTGGTGTTTGACTTCATCAAGACAGTTATTAGTACATTATCTTCTGTGTCTGGTGTTTGACTTCATCAAGACAGTTATTAGTACATTATCTTCTGTGTCTGGTGTTTGACTTCATCAAGACAGTTATTAGTACATTATCTTCTGTGTCTTCATCAAGACAGTTATTAGTACATTATCTTCTGTGTCTGGTGTTTGACTTCATCAAGACAGTTATTAGTACATTATCTTCTGTGTCTGGTGTTTGACTTCATCAAGACAGTTATTAGTACATTATCTTCTGTGTCTGGTGTTTGACTTCATCAAGACAGTTATTAGTACATTATCTTCTGTGTCTGGTGTTTGACTTCATCAAGACAGTTATTAGTACATTATCTCCTGTGTCTGGTGTTTGACTTCATCAAGACAGTTATTAGTACATTATCTCCTGTGTCTGGTGTTTGACTTCATCAAGACAGTTATTAGTACATTATCTCCTGTGTCTGGTGTTTGACTTCATCACTTCAGACAGTTATTAGTACATTATCTCCTGTGTCTGGTGTTTGACTTCATCAAGACAGTTATTAGTACATTATCTCCTGTGTCTGGTGTTTGACTTCATCAAGACAGTTATTAGTACATTATCTCCTGTGTCTGGTGTTTGACTTCATCAAGACAGTTATTAGTACATTATCTCCTGTGTCTGGTGTTTGACTTCATCAAGACAGTTATTAGTACATTATCTCCTGTGTCTGGTGTTTGACTTCATCAAGACAGTTATTAGTACATTATCTTCTGTGTCTGGTGTTTGACTTCATCAAGACAGTTATTAGTACATTATCTCCTGTGTCTGGTGTTTGACTTCATCAAGACAGTTATTAGTACATTATCTTCTGTGTCTGGTGTTTGACTTCATCAAGACAGTTATTAGTACATTATCTTCTGTGTCTGGTGTTTGACTTCATCAAGACAGTTATTAGTACATTATCTTCTGTGTCTGGTGTTTGACTTCATCAAGACAGTTATTAGTACATTATCTTCTGTGTCTGGTGTTTGACTTCATCAAGACAGTTATTAGTACATTATCTTCTGTGTCTGGTGTTTGACTTCATCAAGACAGTTATTAGTACATTATCTTCTGTGTCTGGTGTTTGACTTCATCAAGACAGTTATTAGTACATTATCTTCTGTGTCTGGTGTTTGACTTCATCAAGACAGTTATTAGTACATTATCTTCTGTGTCTGGTGTTTGACTTCATCAAGACAGTTATTAGTACATTATCTTCTGTGTCTGGTGTTTGACTTCATCAAGACAGTTATTAGTACATTATCTCCTGTGTCTGGTGTTTGACTTCATCAAGACAGTTATTAGTACATTATCTCCTGTGTCTGGTGTTTGACTTCATCAAGACAGTTATTAGTACATTATCTCCTGTGTCTGGTGTTTGACTTCATCAAGACAGTTATTAGTACATTATCTTCTGTGTCTGGTGTTTGACTTCATCAAGACAGTTATTAGTACATTATCTCCTGTGTCTGGTGTTTGACTTCATCAAGACAGTTATTAGTACATTATCTCCTGTGTCTGGTGTTTGACTTCATCAAGACAGTTATTAGTACATTATCTCCTGTGTCTGGTGTTTGACTTCATCAAGACAGTTATTAGTACATTATCTTCTGTGTCTGGTGTTTGACTTCATCAAGACAGTTATTAGTACATTATCTCCTGTGTCTGGTGTTTGACTTCATCAAGACAGTTATTAGTACATTATCTTCTGTGTCTGGTGTTTGACTTCATCAAGACAGTTATTAGTACATTATCTTCTGTGTCTGGTGTTTGACTTCATCAAGACAGTTATTAGTACATTATCTTCTGTGTCTGGTGTTTGACTTCATCAAGACAGTTATTAGTACATTATCTTCTGTGTCTGGTGTTTGACTTCATCAAGACAGTTATTAGTACATTATCTTCTGTGTCTGGTGTTTGACTTCATCAAGACAGTTATTAGTACATTATCTTCTGTGTCTGGTGTTTGACTTCATCAAGACAGTTATTAGTACATTATCTTCTGTGTCTGGTGTTTGACTTCATCAAGACAGTTATTAGTACATTATCTTCTGTGTCTGGTGTTTGACTTCATCAAGACAGTTATTAGTACATTATCTTCTGTGTCTGGTGTTTGACTTCATCAAGACAGTTATTAGTACATTATCTCCTGTGTCTGGTGTTTGACTTCATCAAGACAGTTATTAGTACATTATCTCCTGTGTCTGGTGTTTGACTTCATCAAGACAGTTATTAGTACATTATCTCCTGTGTCTGGTGTTTGACTTCATCAAGACAGTTATTAGTACATTATCTTCTGTGTCTGGTGTTTGACTTCATCAAGACAGTTATTAGTACATTATCTTCTGTGTCTGGTGTTTGACTTCATCAAGACAGTTATTAGTACATTATCTCCTGTGTCTGGTGTTTGACTTCATCAAGACAGTTATTAGTACATTATCTCCTGTGTCTGGTGTTTGACTTCATCAAGACAGTTATTAGTACATTATCTCCTGTGTCTGGTGTTTGACTTCATCAAGACAGTTATTAGTACATTATCTCCTGTGTCTGGTGTTTGACTTCATCAAGACAGTTATTAGTACATTATCTCCTGTGTCTGGTGTTTGACTTCATCAAGACAGTTATTAGTACATTATCTCCTGTGTCTGGTGTTTGACTTCATCAAGACAGTTATTAGTACATTATCTCCTGTGTCTGGTGTTTGACTTCATCAAGACAGTTATTAGTACATTATCTTCTGTGTCTGGTGTTTGACTTCATCAAGACAGTTATTAGTACATTATCTCCTGTGTCTGGTGTTTGACTTCATCAAGACAGTTATTAGTACATTATCTTCTGTGTCTGGTGTTTGACTTCATCAAGACAGTTATTAGTACATTATCTCCTGTGTCTGGTGTTTGACTTCATCAAGACAGTTATTAGTACATTATCTCCTGTGTCTGGTGTTTGACTTCATCAAGACAGTTATTAGTACATTATCTCCTGTGTCTGGTGTTTGACTTCATCAAGACAGTTATTAGTACATTATCTCCTGTGTCTGGTGTTTGACTTCATCAAGACAGTTATTAGTACATTATCTCCTGTGTCTGGTGTTTGACTTCATCAAGACAGTTATTAGTACATTATCTCCTGTGTCTGGTGTTTGACTTCATCAAGACAGTTATTAGTACATTATCTCCTGTGTCTGGTGTTTGACTTCATCAAGACAGTTATTAGTACATTATCTCCTGTGTCTGGTGTTTGACTTCATCAAGACAGTTATTAGTACATTATCTTCTGTGTCTGGTGTTTGACTTCATCAAGACAGTTATTAGTACATTATCTTCTGTGTCTGGTGTTTGACTTCATCAAGACAGTTATTAGTACATTATCTCCTGTGTCTGGTGTTTGACTTCATCAAGACAGTTATTAGTACATTATCTCCTGTGTCTGGTGTTTGACTTCATCAAGACAGTTAGTTAGTACATTATCTTCTGTGTCTGGTGTTTGACTTCATCAAGACAGTTATTAGTACATTATCTTCTGTGTCTGGTGTTTGACTTCATCAAGACAGTTATTAGTACATTATCTTCTGTGTCTGGTGTTTGACTTCATCAAGACAGTTATTAGTACATTATCTTCTGTGTCTGGTGTTTGACTTCATCAAGACAGTCATTATCTTCTGTGTCTGGTGTTTGACTTCATCAAGACAGTTATTAGTACATTATCTTCTGTGTCTGTGTTTGACTTCATCAAGACAGTGTTATCTCCTGTGTGTCTGGTGTTTGACTTCATCAAGACAGTTATTAGTACATTATCTTCTGTGTCTGGTGTTTGACTTCATCAAGACAGTTATTAGTACATTATCTTCTGTGTCTGGTGTTTGACTTCATCAAGACAGTTATTAGTACATTATCTTCTGTGTCTGGTGTTTGACTTCATCAAGACAGTTATTAGTACATTATCTTCTGTGTCTGGTGTTTGACTTCATCAAGACAGTTATTAGTACATTATCTTCTGTGTCTGGTGTTTGACTTCATCAAGACAGTTATTAGTACATTATCTCCTGTGTCTGGTGTTTGACTTCATCAAGACAGTTATTAGTACATTATCTCCTGTGTCTGGTGTTTGACTTCATCAAGACAGTTATTAGTACATTATCTCCTGTGTCTGGTGTTTGACTTCATCAAGACAGTTATTAGTACATTATCTCCTGTGTCTGGTGTTTGACTTCATCAAGACAGTTATTAGTACATTATCTCCTGTGTCTGGTGTTTGACTTCATCAAGACAGTTATTAGTACATTATCTTCTGTGTCTGGTGTTTGACTTCATCAAGACAGTTATTAGTACATTATCTTCTGTGTCTGGTGTTTGACTTCATCAAGACAGTTATTAGTACATTATCTCCTGTGTCTGGTGTTTGACTTCATCAAGACAGTTATTAGTACATTATCTCCTGTGTCTGGTGTTTGACTTCATCAAGACAGTTATTAGTACATTATCTCCTGTGTCTGGTGTTTGACTTCATCAAGACAGTTATTAGTACATTATCTCCTGTGTCTGGTGTTTGACTTCATCAAGACAGTTATTAGTACATTATCTCCTGTGTCTGGTGTTTGACTTCATCAAGACAGTTATTAGTACATTATCTCCTGTGTCTGGTGTTTGACTTCATCAAGACAGTTATTAGTACATTATCTCCTGTGTCTGGTGTTTGACTTCATCAAGACAGTTATTAGTACATTATCTTCTGTGTCTGGTGTTTGACTTCATCAAGACAGTTATTAGTACATTATCTCCTGTGTCTGGTGTTTGACTTCATCAAGACAGTTATTAGTACATTATCTCCTGTGTCTGGTGTTTGACTTCATCAAGACAGTTATTAGTACATTATCTCCTGTGTCTGGTGTTTGACTTCATCAAGACAGTTATTAGTACATTATCTTCTGTGTCTGGTGTTTGACTTCATCAAGACAGTTATTAGTACATTATCTTCTGTGTCTGGTGTTTGACTTCATCAAGACAGTTATTAGTACATTATCTTCTGTGTCTGGTGTTTGACTTCATCAAGACAGTTATTAGTACATTATCTTCTGTGTCTGGTGTTTGACTTCATCAAGACAGTTATTAGTACATTATCTCCTGTGTCTGGTGTTTGACTTCATCAAGACAGTTATTAGTACATTATCTTCTGTGTCTGGTGTTTGACTTCATCAAGACAGTTATTAGTACATTATCTTCTGTGTCTGGTGTTTGACTTCATCAAGACAGTTATTAGTACATTATCTCCTGTGTCTGGTGTTTGACTTCATCAAGACAGTTATTAGTACATTATCTCCTGTGTCTGGTGTTTGACTTCATCAAGACAGTTATTAGTACATTATCTCCTGTGTCTGGTGTTTGACTTCATCAAGACAGTTATTAGTACATTATCTTCTGTGTCTGGTGTTTGACTTCATCAAGACAGTTATTAGTACATTATCTCCTGTGTCTGGTGTTTGACTTCATCAAGACAGTTATTAGTACATTATCTCCTGTGTCTGGTGTTTGACTTCATCAAGACAGTTATTAGTACATTATCTCCTGTGTCTGGTGTTTGACTTCATCAAGACAGTTATTAGTACATTATCTCCTGTGTCTGGTGTTTGACTTCATCAAGACAGTTATTAGTACATTATCTTCTGTGTCTGGTGTTTGACTTCATCAAGACAGTTATTAGTACATTATCTTCTGTGTCTGGTGTTTGACTTCATCAAGACAGTTATTAGTACATTATCTTCTGTGTCTGGTGTTTGACTTCATCAAGACAGTTATTAGTACATTATCTCCTGTGTCTGGTGTTTGACTTCATCAAGACAGTTATTAGTACATTATCTTCTGTGTCTGGTGTTTGACTTCATCAAGACAGTTATTAGTACATTATCTTCTGTGTCTGGTGTTTGACTTCATCAAGACAGTTATTAGTACATTATCTTCTGTGTCTGGTGTTTGACTTCATCAAGACAGTTATTAGTACATTATCTTCTGTGTCTGGTGTTTGACTTCATCAAGACAGTTATTAGTACATTATCTTCTGTGTCTGGTGTTTGACTTCATCAAGACAGTTATTAGTACATTATCTCTCTGTGTCTGGTGTTTGACTTCATCAAGACAGTTATTAGTACATTATCTTCTGTGTCTGGTGTTTGACTTCATCAAGACAGTTATTAGTACATTATCTCCTGTGTCTGGTGTTTGACTTCATCAAGACAGTTATTAGTACATTATCTTCTGTGTCTGGTGTTTGACTTCATCAAGACAGTTATTAGTACATTATCTCCTGTGTCTGGTGTTTGACTTCATCAAGACAGTTATTAGTACATTATCTTCTGTGTCTGGTGTTTGACTTCATCAAGACAGTTATTAGTACATTATCTCCTGTGTCTGGTGTTTGACTTCATCAAGACAGTTATTAGTACATTATCTCCTGTGTCTGGTGTTTGACTTCATCAAGACAGTTATTAGTACATTATCTTCTGTGTCTGGTGTTTGACTTCATCAAGACAGTTATTAGTACATTATCTCCTGTGTCTGGTGTTTGACTTATCAAGACAGTTATTAGTACATTATCTCCTGTGTCTGGTGTTTGACTTCATCAAGACAGTTATTAGTACATTATCTCCTGTGTCTGGTGTTTGACTTCATCAAGACAGTTATTAGTACATTATCTCCTGTGTCTGGTGTTTGACTTCATCAAGACAGTTATTAGTACATTATCTCCTGTGTCTGGTGTTTGACTTCATCAAGACAGTTATTAGTACATTATCTCCTGTGTCTGTGTTTGACTTCATCAAGACAGTTATTAGTACATTATCTCTGTGTCTGGTGTTTGACATCAAGACAGTTATTAGTACATTATCTTCTGTGTCTGGTGTTTGACTTCATCAAGACAGTTATTAGTACATTATCTCCTGTGTCTGGTGTTTGACTTCATCAAGACAGTTATTAGTACATTATCTCCTGTGTCTGGTGTTTGACTTCATCAAGACAGTTATTAGTACATTATCTCCTGTGTCTGGTGTTTGACTTCATCAAGACAGTTATTAGTACATTATCTCTGTGTCTGGTGTTTGACTTCATCAAGACAGTTATTAGTACATTATCTTCTGTGTCTGGTGTTTGACTTCATCAAGACAGTTATTAGTACATTATCTCCTGTGTCTGGTGTTTGACTTCATCAAGACAGTTATTAGTACATTATCTCCTGTGTCTGGTGTTTGACTTCATCAAGACAGTTATTAGTACATTATCTCCTGTGTCTGGTGTGTTTGACTTCATCATCAAGACAGTTATTAGTACATTATCTCCTGTGTCTGGTGTTTGACTTCATCAAGACAGTTATTAGTACATTATCTCCTGTGTCTGGTGTTTGACTTCATCAAGACAGTTATTAGTACATTATCTCCTGTGTCTGGTGTTTGACTTCATCAAGACAGTTATTAGTACATTATCTTCTGTGTCTGGTGTTTGACTTCATCAAGACAGTTATTAGTACATTATCTTCTGTGTCTGGTGTTTGACTTCATCAAGACAGTTATTAGTACATTATCTTCTGTGTCTGGTGTTTGACTTCATCAAGACAGTTATTAGTACATTATCTCCTGTGTCTGGTGTTTGACTTCATCAAGACAGTTATTAGTACATTATCTTCTGTGTCTGGTGTTTGACTTCATCAAGACAGTTATTAGTACATTATCTTCTGTGTCTGGTGTTTGACTTCATCAAGACAGTTATTAGTACATTATCTTCTGTGTCTGGTGTTTGACTTCATCAAGACAGTTATTAGTACATTATCTTCTGTGTCTGGTGTTTGACTTCATCAAGACAGTTATTAGTACATTATCTTCTGTGTCTGGTGTTTGACTTCATCAAGACAGTTATTAGTACATTATCTTCTGTGTCTGGTGTTTGACTTCATCAAGACAGTTATTAGTACATTATCTTCTGTGTCTGGTGTTTGACTTCATCAAGACAGTTATTAGTACATTATCTCCTGTGTCTGGTGTTTGACTTCATCAAGACAGTTATTAGTACATTATCTCCTGTGTCTGGTGTTTGACTTCATCAAGACAGTTATTAGTACATTATCTCCTGTGTCTGGTGTTTGACTTCATCAAGACAGTTATTAGTACATTATCTTCTGTGTCTGGTGTTTGACTTCATCAAGACAGTTATTAGTACATTATCTCCTGTGTCTGGTGTTTGACTTCATCAAGACAGTTATTAGTACATTATCTCCTGTGTCTGGTGTTTGACTTCATCAAGACAGTTATTAGTACATTATCTTCTGTGTCTGGTGTTTGACTTCATCAAGACAGTTATTAGTACATTATCTTCTGTGTCTGGTGTTTGACTTCATCAAGACAGTTATTAGTACATTATCTCCTGTGTCTGGTGTTTG